>NW_027495894.1:177500-232550 GCF_021521415.1 Bidens hawaiensis
AGATCTTAAGCAGTTCTACTGGCGGCCAGGTATAAAAGAATCTATCGCCACCTATGTTGGGAAATGTTTAACTTGTTCGAAAGTTAAAACGGAATATCATAAACCACCTAGATATCTTCAGCAACCAGAAATCCCGCAATGGAAATGAGAACAAATCACTATGGATTTTGTGAACAAGTTGCCAAAAACATCTAGTGGTTATGATGCTATTTGGGTAATCTTTGATCGCCTAACAAAATCTACCCATTTTATCCCGATTCGTGAAAGTTACAAGATGGATAAGCTTGCAAGATTATACGTGGATAAAATTGTAGCAAGGCATGGAGTGCCTATCTCCATTATCTCTGATAGGGATAGTCAATTCACATCAAATTTTTGGGAATCATTACAAGAAGCTTTGGGGTCTCGTATAGATATGAGCACTGCATATCATCCCCAAACTGACGGACAAAGTGAAAGAACAATCCAGACCTTGGAAGATATGTTAAGAGCTTGTGTCATGGATTTTGGTGGTAATTGGGATACTCATCTTCCATTGATTGAGTTCTCGTACAACAATAGCTATCATTCAAGCATTCGAGCTGCACCTTTTGAAGCTCTTTACGGGCAAAAATGTCGGTCTCTATTTTGTTGGAATGAGATCGGTGATAGTCAATTAATGTTGTCCCGAGATCATTCAAGAAACAACCGATAAAATCATCCAAATTAAAGAAAAGTTGAAAGCTGCAAGGGACAGACAGAAAAGTTATGCTGATGTTCGAAGAAGACCCTTAGAATTTCAAGTCGGTGATAAAGTTTTGTTGAAAGTATCACCACGGAAGGGTATGATTCGTTTTGGAAAACGTGGTAAGCTCAACCCAAGATACATTGGGCCATTCAAAGTAATTAAGAGAATTGGTCCAGTAGCTTATAAGCAAGATCTTCCAAAAAATCTCAATGGTGTTCACAACACTTTTCATGTATCTAACTTGAAGAAGTGCTTGTCCGACGAATCTTTGATTATACCACTTGAGGAAATTTGTATAGACGATAAACTTCAGTTTAAGGAAGAACCCGTGGAGATCCTAGAAGGAGAAGTTAAAAGACTCAGAAGAAGTAACATACTCATTGTAAAAGTTAGATGGAATTCACGTCGAAGACCAGAGTTTACATGGGAAAGAAAAGAAGAGAAGAAGCGTAAATATCCCTTCTTGTTAAAGAATAAGTCTCAGAAAGATAATTCAAAATGAATTTCGGGACGAAATTCTTTTAATAAGGGGAGAATGTGACGCCCGTCAAAAATTTCAAGGTAAAATAGCAACCTTAATATAGTATAATTAATTATATAATTAGAATTGCCTTGTAGAGCCAAACTAAGAAATTAAATATTTAGAACCTCGTATAAATCATACACATTGGATTTTTATATAGATATGATATTTAGAAGTGGTCTTTAAAAAAAACTATGTATAGTATTCAAATATGGATTATGATGATTGTTCGTGTACCGAACCCACTTGCACACCTTATAAATAATCAATGATTATAACATGATGTTATATATATGATTTAAAGCCTTGAAACTTAAATTTTACATTTGAAGTTATCACATATTTCAAGACTCAAACACATTGTCGGTTTTTACTCGCTTAAACGTTTTATGAACCAAAAATTTTTGCAACATCCTTGATTATTGTTTTTAATCACCTAAAATTAGTTCCAAACAATAATATAAATGTTCTTTAAGTCCAAAACCCTTAACTATTTATGACTTAAACAAAGTTAAGAACCTAACCTTCTATATAGTCATATATATATATATATATATATATATATATATATATATATAACTATCCTAGTCACAATTCCATTAACTCAATATTAAATGAGTGAGACACCTAACAATGCCACTAATTCAGATTTTAAGGGCTATATTACTACTATTTGACACCTGTTAAAAACACACAAATTTTCCTATAAAAAACCTCATGATGCCGAGATCTCCCTCATGTAAACTCACTTTCACTTTTCAATATAAACACATACTTTCACACTAAACCTTGAAGTTATTTCATAATTTTAAACATGTTTTCAAATGTCCCTATTCTCATATAGCTAAGAATCAAACTACCCTTGTGTTTTTATAAGCCTTTAAACTTAGTTTGTATCCAATATATATCATCATGAATGTGCATGGTGATATTGTTGCAAAAATCTTGTCAAAATCATGATCTAAACCATTTTGAAACTGATTTATAACAATGATCATGAGTTGTGGTGTGTATCAAAATATTCTTTTAAGTTCAAGTAAAGTTTTTAACACTAAACTATTTATATAACACAAACAGTACAACAACAACATCAAAAGATTAATACACATACAAATTAGAGGCTAAATCATATATATATATATATATATATATATATATATATATATATATATATATATATATATGTATACATGTTACTAACCATTGATTATAGGTGGTTTACAAGAGTGATTTAATAAGGGTTTGGAAGATTTATAGTTCAAGAAGATCGTCATAGTTCAAGAAGATCAAAAATCAAAGGTATGTCAAATTTTAACCAAATACCAGATATTTTGTTTACTTATCAAATTTTATATTAAAATTTTAGTGGAAAAGGTTCTTTTAGAGAATTATGATTTTTGGTCAGAAAGTTGATGGTTTTTGTTGAGAAAATTGAAGTGGTGGTTTTGGTATAATGTGTTATGGACCTTTAACGAAAATAAACCGTTATAATTGCTAAAATTTATAGAAAAATCATTAATTTAAGTTTCGAAATATAGAAAAAAAAATCTATAAATTTTACCTTTGTTTTTATATATAATAATAAGCTCAGAAACCAAAATTTATAAATTTTGGAATTGTTTTGATTATTGTTTTCGATTATATTTACAAAATAAGGCAAAATTTATAAAACAATGTTAGGAATTATAAAATTAGTTAAAATTTTTACAGTAATTTTATTTCAATATTTAAGTAAACAGAAATAAATTTTATAATTTTTGGGTCAGTTAAAGTATGATTTTTAATTTTTCACTTATTTTACACGTAAGAATGACATAAATAAAGAAAACAGGTTATAAACACTCCAAATAACATAAAAATAATTTTTACAGAAACTTAAAATGATAATATGATTTTATAAATTTTTATAGAATTTTTACAAGTCATTTGGTCAATTCTTATGAATTTACTATAACTTTATTTAACTTTGAAGTTATTAAAAAAAATGTTATAATCAAAAATGATTTTTATAAAAATTTAAAGATAAATTTTATAAAATAGGTCAATTATTTATCGACTTTTATGAATTGAAATAAACAATATCATTTTATAAAAATAAAATTTTAAATTATGTTTGTTAAAAAAAAAAAAATCTGATATAACTTCTAACCTTTGAACCGAATTTATATAAGCAAATTAAATTGGCATTATAAGCACTTTAGACCACCACATAACTTTTCAAAAACCAACTTTTTGTAAAATTTTATCTCGTGAGATATGGACGGTTTATAAAAATGTAAACCGAAATAATCGTCTGTATGCCGCATTTAAGAGTTCATTCAAGTCATTCATATTTTCTCATGTTTTTTAGTCGAGAAATATTTTTAAGTTCCAAAAGTTCATTAGATTATATGTTAAAATGTAGGAATTTAGTTACATCTTGTTCTCAACCTCAGTTTGATAACCAAGCCTCGTTCATTAACAAGTGAGTTTCGCGGCCCCCTTTTAAAGTTTTAAATATTTTATAATATGGGGGAAAACATGGAATAAAAGTTTATATTATGTGCATCTTATTAACATAGTTAAAATGTAATGCGTAAATAAGTCGTGTTATACCAATTGTGAAATCCCCTACACAGACAATTAACTCGTAAGAGTCGTTGGGTTTACGGGTAGTACTACTGGGTTTGACAAACCCCTGTTCATGGTTGGTCGCTCCAACACAGTACGTAATGAATAGTGTAATCTGTCCAATCCGTTTTGTTTTGGTATAACAAAACCGGGGTAACATACGTCAGGCTTTGGGTTGTTGGTTTTATCAGTATTACATTGATTTGCATATAAATATATTTATTGGTTTTCATTATGCTTATTTTAAACCTGCGAGCTCACCAACTCGTTTAGTTGACTGTTTAAATTTAACCATGTTTTCAGGTCAGGATGCCTAAGTAAGTGGATGAGATCGTTAAATTAGTTTTTTTTTTTTTGGAAGATTAAGAAGACTTAGTTTTGCTAAGTTTATATGAATGTAATAGTGGCCTAGAGCTCAAACAAAGTCGTACATGTTTAAGTTATAATAAAATATATGTGGCGCGTGTGTTAAGTTTTCTCAATTAACCATGCGCTGTGATTACCGTAATTCTTCACGCTTCGTGTTTCCGCCATAGCAGGGTGTGACATTCTTCCAAATCAATCAAAGAAAAGAAAAAAAAATATAAGTGAAGGATGCTCATGAAGTGAAATAGGAACAAAGGGAAACTGAGAGTCAAGAGGTTCCTTATCAAGAAGAAGAACTATGATGATGATTAGAAAATTATCTGAAAGAGCAAGAAGCTATCATGGTCTGATAAAAAGAACAAAAGAGGAAATTGAAAAAAGTTATATGAAGATGATCTTGAATTGGATGAACAAGTGAAGAAAATGAAGAATAATACAATGAGTGATCCAAATGAAGGTCAAGCATACATTGCCAAGGCTGCTAAGAGATCTAGTTTTACCAGAAGACTAGCTTGACCACCATCTGTTAACCATCAACTTCAAGATCTCCTGTTCTAACCACCAGGGTGTCGCTAACAAGGGAACTAAGTCCATAAACCAATGAAGATATACCAAAAGGCTTGTACTATGACCCTGACACTGGTTATTAAAGATTGGTTTGAAAAGTGGAAGGAGAAGTTTGCAAAATACAAGGATGATTTCAGAAACTTTTCAATAGAGAAGCTGTCAAAGCTTGCTAAACTACCCTTGTATAACTATGTACACAAATACAAACTGGCACGTGCTCAACACAATGATCTTTCTGCATATTTAAAAGACCAGTTCAGAAAAGGATTTCCTCTCTTTAAAAGAAAACCAAGATTAGTGCCTACTGAAGCTGAAAGAAAAAGAAGATATCAAGGAGATTTTGAGTTCAGGGCATCTAAAATACCTCCGACCAATCCAAGAAGGACAATCATAGAGGCAGTTAGCATTAGAAGAGAGATGATGAGACCAATTTCTGAAGTGAAGAAATATGGTAGAATCACAAAACTTAGATATGTTGATTTATCAAGAAGTTTCCTACTCATGAACTCATTTGGACAACTTTTGGGTGTTATCAACTATGACTTTGAACTAAGTTCTTACACATTAGTGATTTATGGAACATTATTGAGTGGAATTACCTAAAGATCAAAAATTTTACGCTAAACTCCGTATGTCTCAACAAAGAGCTGATGCTATGAGATAAGAAAAGATCGACAAGAAAAATCAAGAATTCATTAAAAGAAATGCAAGAGATAACTGTTAATGATTATCTTTAGTTTTCTTGAACTTTTAATTTTGAGAAATGCAAGAGATAACCGTTAATGATTATCTTTAGTTTTCTTGAACTTTTATTTTTGATGTAATTTTTTATTTGTTTTGATATGCAATGCATTTGTTGGCAGAATTAAACAAGTAATAATTTCTTTTTAAGTAATGTAATTTACCTGTTTACAAGGATTTGATATGTATTTTTGAAAAATGTAAGTAATGCAGATGTGTTTTGGTGTATTTAAGCTTGTTTCAATAAAGGAGAGATTGTTGGGTCCAAAGGAACGATTGAAATCTGCTCAACTCCTTAGAATTGGCGAAGTATGGAACTTGAGCAAGTTCAAGCACTCCTAGCATGGAAAGTACTAGCTTCCTCCAGCATGGCATCCTATCTGAGTAGGATATTACTTCTGAAATCTTCTAGGTGTTGGCTTCGAGCAAGCTGCACTATGTCGGGCAAGGGTGTTCTTGTATCAAGCATGTTAAAATACCGAGCAAATCCTTGATAATACTAGCTTAATCTGAGTTCACGAGAAACTTAGTGGGTCGAACAAGGTATTCAATAATGAAGAATCTCAAGTATGCTGGTAAGGAGTTTAAGAAATTTATCTAATTCTTACTTCCAGCAAAGTTCAGCCTCGAGCGAGTCAACAGTACCTGAGTACGCTTAGTATATTCAAATAAAAGTAAGTAAAGGCTGAAGGGATTCGAGCAAAAACTTGTATGCTCATAGGAGCTTACCGAGCAAAGTTTGGTTTGCTCCTGAAGATTGAAGCTTGCTTGAGAGGTATATTTTCACTCTGAAAGATTCTAAGTATGGATCTGCTCGAAGTAATGTTTTGAGCATTCTGGTGGATTACAAGGTCAATGGAGCCCTACTCGTCAATGACGATGTTTGCTCGAAGACCTGTTTTACACTTGTAATTTTTAAAATATTTTGTAATGATTAAGGTTTCTAGAAGGAATGACAGGTAGCCTATAAATAGAATGAAAAGTTCACATTGATGGGACACCAGATAATACCTCTTTGAACATTTTGACGCCCCCACCTGACAAATATATTCGTTCTAAAACCCTAAGTTTCCTTGTATCTAATTGAATATTGGTTTTAATGATAATGGAAATCCTTTGAGTTTAATTTGTTATGTTCTTCAGTCACTTAATATTATTAGCAACTTAATATAATTAGCAACTTACTGACTGTGGTTGATTCTGCCAGCCACTATCTAGGGGTTTCATAATTTTGTGTTTCATGTGTTCTTGTCCTAACTGAAATCACGAATCCGATCCAGACATAAGATAATGATTCTCTAGAGGTGATAAGTGTAAAGAGATGAAAGTGTATAGTGAGACGGTGAGAGAGTGAGAATAAATGTTACCAAGAGTAGGTATACTCCTTTTACAGGCGAAGAGGAGCGTCCTCCAGACAACTTAGTTTCTATAAGAGGTATCGTTATCTCGTAGATTTTACTTATGCAGGCGACTTAACTCTTTTTGGGGAAAGTTGTCAGGTTTATTTAAATCAAGGGAGACATTATGAGTTCTCATGTTATCTTTGTGAGATATTTGCTTTATGTCCCACTCGTTTGACATTTCTGACTTGTGTTACTCTAGAATTACTATAACAATATGCAATTAAAATTATGAGTTCAGAAGCCGTTTTAACGAGCTTCCAAACTTCTAAGCTTCTATGCTTAGAAGCTAGTGCTTCTGCTTCTTGGCTGCTTCTTGGCTTCTGAGCTATATTAGGTGAGTGGGATTCAGGTGCCCATGTAATTGTGTAAGCTTATTAATCTCCACACATGTGAATCGTGAGCTTTTTGGACCTCTCCCCTAACCCTCCCTTTTCTGTATTCATTAATCATGTGTCATTCAAAACTAAATCTCATTATACAACACATATGGTCGTGCATTTTGTCATTATGTGTGACATTCTCTATTTATTTTGTTTCAGATGAATGCTACCATTGTAGATTCATATGAGTTGATTCATATGATGATGTCCATGTTTATTTTTGTAACAAATAACAAAAAAATCTTATGCAAGAAAGAGAAAGGAAACAAGAGAGCCAACATATGTATGGACATCTTACCTTAATATCCATTTCTTTGTTCTTTTGTGAACTATTATTAATCCAAATGATTGCATAGATAAAGTGTTGGAATTACGGACCGGTTCGGGTAAGTCAATACGGCCAACCAGGTTATGATCTGTGAGAATTACACCTTGGATAACGAACCAAAATCTGCTTAAATAGTTTAACCGGTGAATGACGAATAATTAACGAGATTACTTATTTATACTAAATATAAATAATTAATAAATATTTAAAGTTTATTGGTGGATTTTTCCTACATGGGCTTTGTGTTTAAAGGTTATTATTATTATAGAATAATGATTATCGTTAATCATTATAAAAAGGGAAAATATAATAACAAAAAGAACAGACCTTGGAATTGATTGAGCAGCCGCCATTCTGGTTCCTTTGCGTCACCTTCATTGCCGCAAACAGAGATCCGTAACCCAGCCAACTTTAGGCCACCACCGCTGCTCCGCAAAGCCTCGCTGATAAGCACCATAGTAGTCGCCTGTTCGCTGCTGTCCGACGTGTCAACAAGCACCACCGTCGCTGCCGTAGTGCACCGCCGCTGCTCGTTTGTTAAGTTCGTCACCTAGCGTTGTTCGTTGAACCTCGGTGTCTCAACCGGTTATTTATTAACCGAGGTAAACTTAAATATATCGTTGGTTTAATTATATATTTGTTGTTTCACTCGTACTCGTATTGGATCCTGTCGGGTTTAATTTTCGATGCTGATTAATTGTATATTCCGCTGCGTATAACTATAATTAATAAGATTAATTATTAATAACCAGGTTTATTGAACCGGTTTTAATAAACAAAATTTTAACTGATCACCACTGAAACCCAACAGTGGTATCAAAGCCTTGGTTACAACATACGAGTCGAATCCGGTATTTTCACCGGTTCTACATCATAAACTTCAAGGTAGTTGACGTTTTTGATCTAGATAAAATATTAGGGCAATTTTAGTTTGGTCAAAATTTTATTTATTTCATTTGACCAAAATATTGCCCGACTTTTTTCATTGAATATGTAAATCTGGCCCGACCTTGTTTGTTTGGTTGAAGGATTTTGTTTTGGCCATATGGATGGTTCAAAAGTTGTATTTAGTTTTCGGTTTTATTTTATGGTTTTTGGCCACCTTGATGGTTCAAAATTGTAATAGATAGGGTTTAGTTTTTCATTACTTGTATTAGTGTAATTTTGTAATGAAGAAGACCCGAAGGAAACCGAGGATGAGGACGAGCTCATGGAGTTCTTGAAGTCAGTGGGAGTTACCAAAGATGACGGGATGCACCAAGAGTCCATCCTTGTGGTTGTTTTGTGTTGTGACCCATTGACCCGATTGATCTTGCTAATAGGCTCTAGCAAGATCAATCACTAATCTTGGCCATTTAAGATTTACATATCCTGTTTGCTACTTTGGTTGCTTGTTTGATTATAATAGGATTATAATACCACCAACCTAATACCAAATATATTAAAATAAATTAACCAATCAAGTTTTGCAAAATTAAACTAAATTTAATTTTTCATAAATAACTTAATAGGTAAAACTATTAACTTAAAGTTGGTTGGTATTATCGTGACAAATTTAGTTTTAATAAGTTATATAAAACTAAGTGTCCTGAGAGATGAAAGGGTTCATCAAGTTGTCTCGATCAATAAAGTAAAACTGGACTTTCACTCTATTCGGTAATATTTAAAATTAATCTCAATTTAAATCAATAGCCTATGCCATCCTACTATAAGTCACACTTGAGGCATACTGCAAAACTTCAAGTGTTTGGAGCTACAGCACCGCACTTGATTTCTAGCGTATCCCTTCAAGGTGAAAGAATTTCGTTGACACATCCGGCTCTTTCACAAGTGACTATACTAGAGCGACTATTACTTTACTCTCTTGTTACGTGCTACAGCTGTCTGGAGACTAAGGTGGGCATAGATGAGGCTAAACGTATCTACTTAGGCAAATGTTTTCTTAATACGCCTCATAAACGAGAGTTGTGCTCTATCCACAATTGGCAATTGTTGTCTGCTTGCCTAACCACTTGCTAATGTTGTGTACTACAGCTGCCATTAGTAACTGGAAGCCAGATTCTCAAGTTCCTATAAACTAATGTCATTGGGTCATTAATAATAGGATTAAAACATCAAAAATACTAATGAAATTTAATTTTGCTTAATTGAACAGATGTCTACTGATAATAACTCCTCATTCACCCTCAAGGCTATACTTGAGAAAGAAAAGTTGAATAGCACCAACTTTCTTGAGTGGCACCGTAACTTGGGACTTGTTCTCAAGATGGCAAAGAAGCACTATGTTCTCAATGGACCTGTTCCAACCGAGCCTGAAAACAATACTGCTGATGCCAAGAGGGTTCTTGACAAGCATATGGATGACTCGGTTGAAGTCTCCTGTATCATGCTAGCCATCATGTCTTACGAGCTTGCAAAAGGCTTGGAAGATTTTGGTGCCTATGAGATGCTTGAGCAACTCAAGGGCATGTTCCAAAAACAAGCCCATCAAGAACGCTATGACACCATGAAGCAGCTTATCAGCTGCAGAATGGAACAGGGATCACCTGTTAGTGCGCATGTCGTCAAGATGAAAGGGTACATCGAACAACTAAGGAAACTTGATTATCCCCTGTCAGATGAAATGGCAGTGGATTTCATCCTGAACTCTCTTCCCAGCTCTTACGACCAGTTCGTAATGAATTTCAACATGAATGGCTGGGTGAAGACAGTACCGGAGCTTCATGGAATGCTCAAGACGGCTGAGATGAATATTCCCGCTAAAAACAATCAAGTCCTTATGGTTCGATCTGCTGGTGTCGTCAAGCCTAAACCCAAGAACCGGGGTCATAACGGTAAAGGCAAGAAGAAGGTTACTGTTGCTGCCAGGAATGCCACCAACACTAACAAAGGTGTTGCAAAGGTACCACCGCCGCCTCCTGAGGAGCGCCAGTGCTACAAGTGCAACAAAATGGGACACCAAAAATGTAACTGTCCTGACTACATTGCTGAGCTGAAAAGGCAGAGGACCAATGGTGAAAGCTCCTCTAAAGGTATTTCTATTTATGTTATTTAACTTTTCACTGTCTCTAGCAACACATGGGTATTTGATACTGGATGTGGTTACCACATCGTTAATGTCTTGCAGGAGCCTGAAAACTGGAAGAAGCTGAAACAAGGCAGCATGGAACTCATCGTTGGTGATGGGAAGAGAGTCCCAGTTCTTGCGACCGGCATATATCGTTTTTCTTGTCCATCTGGCCTTGTAGTTACTTTGGATAACTGTTTGTTTGTACTTGGTTTGACCAGAAACATTATTTCAGTTTCTTTACTATTTGAACAAGGATTTAAGTACGTTTTTAATAGTATTGCTATTTCTGCCTACTTGAATGATATCTTTTATTTTGACGCTAAACCTCGAAATGGTATTTATGAGGTTGATGTTCAAATAAACAATAATGTATATAATCTTTCTAAACGTATCAGATCTGGCATCAATGATACATTTCTATGGCATTGCCGACTTGGCCACATAAGCAAGGCACGAGTCAAGAGAATCCAATCCGAAGGGATTCTTAAATCCACAGGACCGAACTCTTTTGATGACTGCGAATCTTGTTTAGCTGGCAAACTCGCCGAAGGCTCCTTCACTCATAAGAATGAACGAGCAAAGGATCTGTTGGGAATTATACAAACTGATGTATGCGGTCCTTTCAGAACCATTTCTAGGAATCATGAAAGATACTTCGTTTCTTTTATTGACGATTATAGTCGATATGCCTATGTGTATCTCATGAAACACAAGCATGAAACTTTTGAAAAGTTCAAAGAGTTTCAAAACGAAGTGGAAAACCAACTTCGGAAAACTATTAAAATGCTGCGATCAGATCGAGGCAAAGAATATTTCAACTCATAATTCATACATCATCTGAAAGAACGTGGAATTGTTTCACAGCTCACTCCACCCGGAACACCCCAACATAATGGCGTGAGCGAGATGTCACACCACGTTAAGCGATTTGCGGAAGCGTAAAACGGAAATGCAACAGATACAACTGGTATCAAATACATTGTTCATAAAGTAACATTACTAACTAATTTACAGTATATTACATCGTTCTAATCTCTTTTACAAACTAGGTGATACAATCAAACCGATTCTTCGATTACTTTACTTCTAACTCAAATGCCCACGACATCAATCATCAGTCAGACACGTAACGCACAGGAAATTACTTCTCATATCTGATTACCTGAAAAGCAAGTTAAAACAGGTCAACTACGAATAGTTGGTGAGTTTCATAAGTTTAACGAAATCAGTTCTGCATACCACACAGTCATAGTTTGTATGTACGTGCGTATGTAAAAATATGTATTTACGTTTGTATAAATATGCACAGCCATATCCTTGTGTGTGCATATGCACACATGTAAGTTTATAATATAAATTCGAAATTTCGGTAAAATCGTGATTGTTTTTCGTACTACCTGTTTCCAATTTCCGTGTTTAACCAACCACTGTGGACCCCCTTCCTCCCACAACGGTTCCACATAAACTCAACCACTGTGGCCCCCCTTCCACCCACATTGATTCCACGTAAACTCAAACATTATATAGTGTACACGCAAATAATTAGTATATTCTACACATAGTATTTCCTACGGCTAATCACATAGCATGTATATAGACACATATACACATATAGTATTTATCACGTATCACCAAATACTGTGGCTCCCCATCCGCCCACAATACGCATAATCACATTATTTTCTTAACATTCATGTCATAATCAAGTTAGTTCGTTCAATAAGTTGTAGCAGAATTTGGCTCATAGGCCATACTCAACTTTAGTTTATAAGTTGCAGCAGAACTTGACTCATAGTCCATACTCAACTTTAGTTTATAACTTGCAGCAGAACTTGGCTCATAGGCCATACTCAACTTTAGTTTATAAGTTGCAGCAGAACTTGGCTCATAGGCCATACTCAACTTTAATTTAGTAAGTTGCAGCAGAACTTGGCTCATAGGCCATACTCAACTTTAGTTTAGTAAGTTACAGCAGAACTTGGCTCATACGCCATACTAAACTTTAGTTTGTTACTATTGTGGCCCCCCTTCCGCCCACAATTGCCCCATAATCATCACAGACCACGTTATCCCCATGGCCATTACAGACCACGTTGTCTCCCAAATTAGTTATGTTTAACATTACATAACGTGTTTGTATAACAATGTTGTCACGTGTAATTTCATTATGTTTTGCAATTCGTATTATCTCCACTCAATATATCAATCAACGATAATAATCATCTTTCATCAGCACGTAGTCAATCATTATGCTTGTAGGGACTTTTCATATATAAATGTTCAGATATTTTATATCCTGATCCGTTTTCAGATAGATAACGTGTATAAACATGCTTTCCACCCCAAAAATTCGTAAAATAGTTAAAAGAGTGGGGTGATGAAACTCACAGTTTTGTAGGCACTCAGTGCGAGGTCAGCTCGGGGTTCGTTTCCCTTGCTATCACTTAGTCCCTATAGTCCATATTATAATAATATTAATATTTTAATATTATTATAATCTCATTACTAAACTGGGCTGTATAACTAATCTGGGTATAGCTGGAACGCCCAGAAAGTGGCAATAGGCTTAGGTTGGGATGTTGTTCAATGTCTAATACTTAAAACCGAACTTGGCTCAAATTCCCGTTTTCCCAGCTGGGACAAGTTGTTCGTTTACGCGTTCAGAAAACAGTTATGAGAAAATAAGCTTGGGTAAATATATTGGTTAATAAAATGATTAAGTTATAAAGAAGGATCACATACTGGGGTCCCGGATTAACCTCGGGGCCCGTTTCCATTTATTCAGTTTGATTTAAGAAGAAACGCGCACAATCTATCCGGATTGTCCAGGTTTCTCATAGAAAAGTTCGTTTTTACTTAATTAGTCCAAAAATATGATTTTTTTATCACTCTTGGTGTTTTGATATTCTCGCAGGTTCGTTAGTCGCGAACTTGCCGGTTTTTATAAGAACTGAATTTGTTTAATCTTTAAATTAGCATAATTAATTAACCATTAATCATTAAATTATGAACATTTAGCCACTTATCAATTAAAATATGTAGATTTTTATAAAAATATTTCTGGAATTATTTACTGATTTAATAATTTATAAAAATTCATTTTATCAGCTATATTTCGCCTGCAAATCGTCTGTTTATCCCAAACAATTTCCAAAAATTCCACAAAAATTCCTGAATACTCAAATCATGTCTCAAAAGAACCTGTATCAATTCCAGAATGTAAAAAGCTTGTTCAATATTTTTTTTGGCCCAAATTCGGCTATAAAAATTCGCATGAACGCATATGTACAAAACACCTTTAGACTTCTCCAAATGATCTCAAAATTCATATGTGACCAAAATACATCAAATCTGAGTTCCTAGAAAAATGTCATAATTTTTGAAGTATTTTAGCTATTTTTCCCAAATAAATGTCCCAATTCGGTAATAAATTCGCCAAATATTCTCGGATGGTCAAAAAAATACCAAATTTAAACAGAGACTTATTGACATGCTCCCTGATGTTCCTGAAAAATTTTAAGGCCTAACAATTTGCACATCATAACCTTAACCTAAACAGCCCGTAATCGAGTAAATCGGTATTACCTTTGCGGTTTTGGTTCGTTTTCGCCCTCTTAATCCAATTTTCGGGTTCTTGTGCTTCTATATAAGATAGGTACATGACCTATATCACAAACCAAGCAATTTTTCATCAACATAACAGCCCTTAACTTAGGGTTTCGGCTAGTGCACAAAAACGAACTTTTGAACCGTAGAAACGCCGTTTCAACCCTTTAATCCGTGTTTATGGCCAAAAAGACTATCAAACCAGGTTCCTCATCATGTGTATGTTCAAAACATATTATGGACCATTTTTAGGGTTTTTACATGGTTAGGAATGATTTTTGGCAATCAAGACATGTTTATATGTTGTTAAACGAGTTTAAACAAGCCAAAAATCGATTATTTAAGACCTCATTACCTTGTTTCTTGCTGGTTTTGGCAGGAGAAGAAGAGTTCCAGAAGTTGAATATGGAAAATTGTGTGAAAATATCTAAAATCTAGTTTATATGTGAAAGGAAAATAAATGGGTAAAAGTCTTCTTTGGCGGGCTGGGCTCGTTGGGTCCCCTTTTGGGCCCATTTGGCCCACTTTTCTCGATTTATGTGTCCGAACGTGAAATACCGAGTCCAAATTTATTTTGGGTTCGGATTTTGGCGACAAAAATATATCGGGTGCGACAAACGGAGCGAAAACGAGTGTTTTTCGGCTAGCTTTGTGTAAAATTATAAAAACATACTATACGTTTGTAAAAATCGAAAATATTTTCACGGATCGCTTAAAACATTTCAAATAAGTGTTTGGTAAGTCTTTTTCGGCTTAACGGATGATACAATGCTTGGTTTGTAACTATCTTTCGCGTTTAAATCTATAGCGGGTAGTTAAACGAGCATGTTTTCGTTTAACCTGTTTGCTATCGAACTAAGGCCATATTACTAATATTTTAGCTTATATTAAACGTATATCACTTATAGATGGCCCTCCAGGATATCCGGACCATAACCAGACCCGTTTGGTTATTCGTTTGTTCATTACGCAATAAGCGGTTAAACGCTTATTCGAATTTGTAAGTACTAAGGTGTACTCGGTTTTGCCACGGATGTCACACGAGAGAAGAAACCGAACCTTTCTAAACATGGTCTGATCGATGATGTGTAGAACTAACTTGCCTCACTCCTTTTGGAGTTTTGCCCTTTTGACTGCCGCCCGCATTGTCAATCTGGCTCCAACTAAAAAGGTAAGCAAAACCCCATATGAGATATGGCATGGGCGAAAAACCAATTTGTCTTTCCTTAGAGTATGGGGATGTGATGCTTATGTCACTAGTGACTCTGACGATAAGCTCGATCCTCACGGCGTAAAAGTTGTTTTCGTCGGATACTATAACCAAAGCGGATATTATTTCTTCCATCCTGATACAAATGTGATTTCTATCAAAAGGAAGGACCACTTCCTCGAGAAGGAAATTCTTGATTGAGGAACTGGAGATAGTATTGTCGATCTTGAAGAAATTCAAGAACTACAAACTACCACTGAGGAAGTTGGAACGTCTGATCAACAAGTTGTTGTTGCTGATACATCGGACATGAACACAAGCGTTCGCAGAAGTAATAGGACTCGCGTACCAAATTCTAAATACCTGTGGCATCTAGATGGTTCCGAGGGCCTCTTAGTAGTTGAGTCAAGCGACGAACCTACTAATTACAAATATGCTATCTTAGATCTGGAATCTGAGAAATGGCAAGATGCCATGAACGTCGAGATGCAATCTATGCGTGATAATCAAGTCTGGAACTTGGTTGAGCTACCCCCCGAGTGTCGGGCAGTACGGAGCAAGTGGATTTTCAAAAATAAAACCGACATGCATGGAAATGTATAGACTTATAAAGAACGGCTAGTCGCGAAAGGTTTTATTCAAACTCAGGGTATTGACTATGATGAAATCTTCTTGCCCGTTGCTATGACTAAGTCGATAAGGATATTACTTGCCATAACCGCATACTATGACTACGAGATATGACAAATGGATGTCAAAACTGCTTTTCTTTATGGACATCTTTCTGAAGATGTCTATATGGTTCAGCCTAAAGGTTTGTCGATCATAAATATCCTAACATGGTGTGCAAACTGAATAAGTCCGTTTATGGACTTAAACATGCATCTCGCAGCTAGAATCTTTATTTTGATGAGAAAATCAAAGAGTTTGGTTTTATCAAAAATGAAGATGAGCCTTGTGTTTACAGAAAGGCTAGTGGGAGCACTATATCATTCCTCCTTCTGTATGTGGATGATATACTGATCATTGGAAACAACATCCCTATGCTTAAGGAAGTTAAGAACTGGTTGGGCTCTTGTTTCGCAATGAAAGATCTTGGTGAAGCTGCTTATATTCTAGGAATTAAGATCTACCGAGATAGGTCTAAGCGGCTTCTAGAGCTGAGTCAAAGTACATACATAGACAAAGTAATGACATGCTTCTCTAAGGACAACTCCAAGAAAGGAGCTCTCCCCATGGCTAAAGGAACCGCATTGAACAAATCACAATCTCCGACAACGGACATTGAAACTAAGCACATGCAAGCGATTCCATATGCTTCAGCGATTGGTTCTATCATGTATGCTATGTTATGTACTAGACCTGACGTCTCGTATGCGCTGAGCATGCTAGTCATTTTCAGCAGAACCCTGGCATTGCCCACCGGACTGCTGTGAAGAACATTCTGAGGTACCTGAAAAGGACGAAAGACATATTCTTAGTGTTTGGAGGAGTGGAAGAAGAACTCATTATAAGGTGTTACACTGATGCTAGCTTCCAAACTGACCGAGATGATTCTCGCTCACAATCAGGATATGTATTCACTCTCAATGGAGGAGCTGTTTACCGGAAAAGCTCCAAGCAGAGTGTGGTGGCAGATTCTACCACTGAATCAGAATACATAGCTGCATCAGATGCTGCTAAAGAGGCTGCTTGGATGAAGAAGTTCATCGCTGATCTCCATGTGGTTCCAAGTATTTATAAACCAATCGAGGTGTTCTGTGATAACACAGGTGCTATTTCTTAGGCCAAAGAGCCCAGGTCTCATCACAGAGCCATGCACATTCTAAGGAAGTTCCATCTCATTCGGGAAATAATGGAATGAGAAGACATCATAATAAGCAAAGTAGACACAGATCAAAACCTAGCTGACCCGTTCACTAAACCGATGACTCGGGACAAGCATGATCATCACAGAGATGCTATCGGTCTTAGATTAGCTAGTAGTTTGTTTTGATTTATTATTTGGATGTGTGAACATTTAAACAGTTATACTTTTGAGTTCTCTTTTGATTTAATGGTTAAATGAAAATGTTGAATAATATAACTGTGTTCGATTTTAATACCTTTAATCCATGAATATTGTATTCTAAATTATCCGTAGTCGGTCAGACTAGTGGGAACTACTCTGAATTAAGACTATTTTGACTTTGGACTCAAGGGGTTGACTTCCAAACTCACAGACCTCATTAAGAATGACGTTGGATGTAACTCGCATCAAATCATCTTCATGGATCTTAGTCATAAGATGTTTTGATACTGGTATACTCATTTAGTATCCTTAGACCTGCGATACATATTAGAACTTTCGTTTACTAAAGGTTATTCTTTGATCAGTGTCAACTGCTGTCGCGTAACTGCCAACTATAAAGGCATTGGTTGGAAATGATCTGAAGTTCAGTGGGAGTTGTATGTAATCAAGATGGAATTCTATACTCTTACATGATATGTAACAGTTAGACATCTTGGTGCTCTCGTTGATTCAAACTGGTAAAGTGTGAGGCCTCACCCAAACTAACTGTGTGTTTGATTGGACCACTTTGTTTCTAGATAGAGAACTATAATGATTGAACGCCATATGAGATTGAACCTGATCCATGTCTCATTGTTCAATTGATGTCTTATATAGAAAGGATAGATGACAACGATTACCATAAATTCGTTATCTTGCAATAGTGTATTCCAAGATAGTTTTGGTTAATGAATTTAAAACGTTATAACTTGTTGGGGGCAGCTATGTGTAGCTAGAGCACCGCTGGCTGTCAGTATTGAGTAACTTAACCGGAAACCGTCCAAGTGGGAAACTGTTGGAATTATGGACCGGTTCGGGTAACTCAATACGGCCAACCGGGTTATGACCCGTGAGAGTTACACATTGGACAACGAACCAAAATCTGCTTGAATAGTTTAACCGGTGAATGACGAATAATTAACGAGATTACTTATTTATACTAAATATAAATAATTAATAAATATTTAAAGTTAATTGGTGGATTTTCCTACATGGGCTTGGGGGCTTGCTTTGTGTTTTAAGGTTATTATTATTATATAATAATTATTATATAATAATGATTATCGTTAATCATTATAAAAAGGGAAATATAATAACAAAAAGAACAGACCTTGGAATTGAATGAGCAGCCGCCATTCTGGTTCCTTTGCATCACCTTCATTACCGCAAACAGAGATCCGTAACCCAGCCAACTTTAGGCCACCATCGCTGCTCCGAGAAGCCTCGCTGATAAGCACCGTTTTAGTCGCCTGTTCGCTGCTGTCCCACGTGTCAACAAGCACCACCGTCGCTGCCGTAGTGCACCGCCGCTGCTCGTTTGTTATGTTCGTCACCTAGCGTTGTTTGTTGAACCTCGGTGTCTCAACCGGTTATTTATTAAGTGAGGCAAACTTAAATATATCGTTGGTTTAATTATATATTTATTGTTTGACTCGTACTCGTATTGGATCCTGTCGGGTTTAGTTTTTGATGCTAATTAATTGTATATTCCGCTGCGTATAACTATAATTAATAAGATTAATTATTAATAATCACGTTTATTGAACCGCTTTAATAAACAAAATTTTAACTGATCACCACTGAATCCCAACATAAAGCACCCTCTTCTGGTTATTTCATGCATGTACAATGTATAAGATACAACTTTTTGTTGGAGAAAAAATAAGAAGGAAATAAATTAAAAGTAGCAAGCACTTATTATAGTCAAGTACTTGCTCGATTATTCATAATTGAGGCAAGCTATCATCGGCATTCAGGTCAATGGTCATTTCTTATTGTTATAACGCAAGGTTTAAAAAAATGCTTCTAGTAAAAGCCGCAGTGCTGTACGGATGGATATTTTGAAAGTGTTCAAAGTTAGTGTTGTACGAAGCATATATTGCAAGAACCAAGAATATGTTTCATGACGTTATGGCTTTTGAAAATCTAGAGTTGAACAAAGAAATCAACACCTAATTTGCAGTGAACTTTGAAGAACAAATACCAATTGGTTTCCTTTTAACACAAAAATCCGAATCAGGATTTTTGTCTATATTTTGTGCGAGTCATTCAGAATATAGGGAATGAGACATTTATTGATGTAGCTATGAATCCTTCACGACCATATATAAACGAGAGATGCATGTCTATATGTCTCAAATTATGCAACCTCTTATACATATCAAACCCCTATCTCCTTATACTCCATATCCATCACTTATCAAATACATAATGCTCTTGATTTGCTGAACATAAGAATCCTTTAATCTTCTTCTTCCCTACTACCTTCAATAAACATATAAGACAAATCAGAATTTACTTTCCCATCAAAGCTTGAAAACAATCCCTCCATAATCCCATATTGATCTTCTTGGCTTAACTGGGAAGCTACAAACTTATCAAGAGCTCTCCAATCAGTCACAATATTAGTGATATCTTTACCATTGTTACTATTACCGTGGTTAATGTTTTTCCCTCCTGGTAGAATATCCTCTTCCTGATCATTATTTTCTAATGAGGGCACCAATGAGCTAGGCCTCTTTATTGATGAGAGAGATGGGCTCTCGAGCTGTGGAAGTTGTACAAACTGATCACAATGGACAAAGTTTAAATTCTCCGAAGATTCAAGTTCTTGCTTGCACATGAAGCTTTGTGATAATATAAAGCTTGAAGGCGGCTTTGTGATGTAATCAAGTGGATCCGTGGTCGGGCTAACACGGCTTGATTCATCGTAGTAGAAGTTTGACTCCCATCCTTCACTGCGTTTTGTTTGTCCTGTCGACCGCTTCTGGAATGCTCGACACACAACCCATCCTTCTTCCTGCAAGAGATGGATCACCATTAATTCTCACGTAACATACAATAACTATAAGGATGTACCATACTCGTTGCTTCACTGAGTGTAAAAATAATAACTTACTTTATTTCAAATGAATGAAGAAATCCAACAGCTATGTGTGTGCATAAACGGTAGTATTTATGCTTTTTGTACGCGTTTGTAAATAATAAAAGAATTGTCACGAAGATTTAATCAATTTTTGTGCATACATGTAAAATTCATCTTTCCACGTTTCTCCATGAAAGTGTAAAAAACATGTCCTTTATACCACAGACACCTTTTAGGTGAATAATCTGGTCAAAAGCATATCAACAACTCAACTTAAATGTTTTTGTACTGTAGTTATGTTAGGTTAAATAAACTAATAAAAATGTCTTCAAATTCTGCGTTCAAGTTTTGATCATGTTAGGAATTTGTTTCCCTCTATCTTAAAGATCTTAAAGGTTGATAATTCAACATCTGATATATATGATTTATATGAGTAGATTAAGAGCCATAAAAAAAATATTTATAATAAAACCAAAGAAGGGTACTTTTTTTATTTGAAATCATCTTCGTGATGATTTTTTTGAATTAAATAGTTAGTGATGGTTGTGAAAGTCAAAATTTTGCCTCAACAGACAAATACACACGCATTAATTTTACAACTAAAAAAAGAGAAAAGGCATGCACAAACACAAAGATTGCAAGACATATAGTGGCCAAGAGCATGCATGAAAAAGATGTTTGATTCCGTACACACACAACATATTGTTCATCAAAAACACAGAAAAACCAAAGAAGACTAAGCATAGAATTCCGTATAAGATGAGGTGCAGGACTGAACGAAGAGGTACTTGGATAATTTGATCAAGGTTTAGAAGAAAACTTTTTTGAAGACCAAAATATAAATTCATATTACAAAGAGAATAAATTTCTTTGCCTGGTCTAGCTTCTTAGTCATGGTTTTTTCGTTTTTACATAATTTCTAACGAAATAAAAGAAAGAGAGAAATCAATGAAACAAAAACGCAGAAAATCTGTGCATACGTAAATCAGAAACCATATTTTTTTTGAATGAAAATGAATCGTTTTTAAGATGGAATGAGATTTCTTGCCTGAGGAGGACCATTTTCTTCGGATTCGAGCCTGTATTCGTGCATGATCCAATCAGTTTTCTGTCCATTTGGTGCCCTTCCTTTATAGAACACAAGAGTTTTCCTCATTCCTATGAGCCTTAGCTTTTCATACACTGCCTTGTCTCTTCCAGTAGCCTTCCAAAACCCCGCCATTGTTGCTCTATTTGTTCTTGTCCCAGTAGGATACTTTTTATCCTTGTGACTGAAGAAAAACCATTCACTTTGCTCTTCATATCCAATACGACATCTCTCTGTATAAGTAACCAATGGAATATTAATTATTCACCATTTAATGTTTCATTAACAAGTACATTGAAAATACTTCTTACTTTAACGACTGCATGATATATATTATAGAAAAAGTTATTTAGAAATGAGAAGAAAGTAGCCAAACCCTAGCTAGAAAGAAACTTTAAGCACATAAGTCGATCTAACACTTTTAGATCGTTTAGCAACACATAAAAGTACAACAACCCTAGTAGGTGGTAGGTGATACCTATCAGATCCCATGGTTCGATCCGGTAAAGGTCGACGTCTCTAATGACATCAAGATCAATCTTCTGAGATGCAACTTTCTTCCTTAGATAGTAGCCGACAAGTTCTTCATCAGTTGGATGAAATCGAAATCCAGGAGGAACACATGATGATTGATCCATGGTGTCCATGGTGAAACAATAAACAAAAACAATAAATACTGTATGGTACTTCTTTAATTAATTCTGCATCAAATTCATCACCAACTTTGCTTTGGTGGTAAATTATGATCCTTGAATAATCATAAGCATTTAGAGAGAAAGAAAGCGTGTATATTTGTGCGTGTTTATGTGTGTGTTTGTGTGTGTGTGTGTGTGAGAGAGAGAGAGAGAGAGAGAGAGAGAGAGAGAGAGTAAAATGATTTTGTTTTTGGTTGAGACGCAAGCATGAGCTAGCGGAAAAAGGAAAGGCTATATAGGAAATAAAGAAGAAAAATATAATTATCAACCATACAAATTAAAGATTGCCAAGTGTTGTTGGAGATAATCATGAACTCATTTGGTGGTGAGCTACACTCATAGTACGGTACTCATTCTTCTATATATAGACAAATTGCAAGTCCTCATATATAATGTTCACTCAAGGAAAACAAATAAAAAAGCCTTATATTTGAAGTTTTATTCACTTCACTCATTTACATAGTAATACAATATATGACTATGAATGAGAATGGAAGAGATTTTAAATTAGAACATTTTTAAGTTTCAAGAACTCGAAATAATTTAGTTTAATGATTTTTTTTTTGAATTTTTTTTACACATACGTAATATATGTAGGTTACATAAATGTAAAAAAATTACAGAATTTTTTACGCATCAAGTCGACTTTTTACACATGAGTAACGGATGTAAAAGTTAATGTAACACTTACATCTTTATTCTCTTACCTATTTTGACTTTTTTGTCAAAATTAATCTCAACCAAATATTCCAATCCATTAATTAAATGTCTGACCTAGAATGGAGTTCTTAAGTTCTTAAAACTCAACATAGTTCTCAAAAGATTCCCACCCGAATGAGAATTATTTATATATATGTGTGTGTGTGTGTGTGTGTGTGTTTGTATCAATGATCCTATGGGGAGATTTTAATTGAGAACCCCTTTGAGTTTTAAGAAATCGAAAGAACTCATCGTAACAATTTTTTTTTGAATTTTTTTATACATGCGTAATATATGTAGGTTACATATACGTAAAAAAATTACATAATTTTTTACGCTCCAAGTCGACTTATTACATATGTGTAACGGACGTTTAAATTTATGTAATCACTGTACATAGTTATTCTCTCTGTTCTTTTACTTTTTTACCAGATTTAATCTCAACCACATGTTTCAATCCATTTAATTAAATATGTAATTTAGAATGGAGCTCTAAATTTCTTAAAACTCAACATGCTTCTTAAAGATTCCTTCCCATGATCCTACAACATAGTTATATTTATGATCCCAATTTTTATTAATTTCATAATTTGTTTTCTATTTACTAGAAGTGAAAAAAATTTAAAAAAAAATAAACTTAAAGTAACTAACTGAAGAAACACTAACCGGACCCCGGGCAGATTACGGATAACCTGGGGGTTAGATAGATGTTTCCCACGAGGGGTTAGACCCGGCAAAGATGGTTCTTCTGATAACCTGCAAAACAGACACCGTGAGCTCGTCACTGAGAAGGGGGGGGGGGGTTCCTCCTTGTGACCACCCTCCGGCGTGAGAATCAGACTAGATTGCTCTTTAAATATAAATGTATATTAAGAGATTGCTAGAGCAGATATCAGGTATAATATGATGAGATATGATGAGATGAGATGGTCATACCCTTTGTGGTATTTATAGCCAAAGGTAGGTTTCCAAGGAGGTGTGGCCGGCTGCAACAGTATTCCTGTTCCACCAACAGTGGCCTACGCACGTGCCCTGCTGGTAGTTGGTGGGTAGGCAGCGGCTGATAGTGACCAGGCCTGCTGTGTACTATTCCTTTTCCACTAACTGCCGGCTATGCACGTGGTATGACAGGAGTTGGTGAGTAGGCAGCGGCTAATAGTGACATACAGTACAGGAGCATGCTGCTCGCCATACTGTTGTCAATAAGCTGTCGTATCTTTAGTCAGATCTTTTGCCCATACCTCGTCAGGTACGGTACAGAAGATCTTCCCGTATCGTACGGACTGGCTTATGGGCGAGAGTATTCCCCCTCCCGCCTTTGTGCGGGATTGTCCCCGGCTTTGCTCATTCCTTCAGGTGACACTGAGTGATTGAGAGCTAAGTGCCTTGTGCGTGTAGCCTTGCTGCGCGGGTGGCCTTCCCTGATGGCTTGTATCCGAAGCTGCGGGAACAGGCGGAGTCCTTCACCATTGGGAGGCATTTCCTGCGGGAACAACTTGCGTACTGCGCGTAAGGACGTCACGTCTCTGAGCATGGTGGGTCCTGCGGATCCAGTTGGTTTCTGCGCAGACGTCCCTCTTCAAGGTGAGTCTTGCGGGTCCAACTGGGCTCTGCTGGGACCTAACTCTTCAAGTCCCCCCAGTCCAATGTTCTTCTCATGAGTGTTTAATAAAGTGAGGTGAACTTTTGGACTTTAAGCAAAGGGTTTTGAAAAGGGTTTTTTAAGGTTTTCCATGGGGATTCTTCCCGCGGAAGTCCTTGTCACTTGCAGGAATTCCCGAGTTTCCTGCTTGATCTTTGGGTATGATGCGGGTAGGTCTGTAACCACCTCGCAAGTCAGGAGCGTTGAGTCCCACTTGTGTGGATTCTCCATGAGGTTTTGGTAGTTTTGAACATAGTGATCAATTATGTTAAAACCACCAATTCCATCCTGGAGCCTCAAACAATGTAGTTCTCGACGTTCCCGCTATGCGGGGATGTTATTTCCGTTTCCGCAAGCATTGCCCAGAAGATCCTTCTTGGTTTCAATTCCCAGCGGAGCGCTAGGTATGTGAAGGGTTTTGCCTTAACACTGTACCCGCGCTCGTCTTACGGTTACTTTACTTCCAAGGTATTCCTGGCGTCCATTCCCTGCGGGTGCTAGGTATGTGAAGGGTTTTGCCTTAACACTGTACCCGCACCCGTCTTATAGTTACTTGGTTGCCGAGGTATTCTTGGCTTCAATTCCCTGCGGGTGCTAGGTATGTGAAGGGTTTTGCCTTAACACTGTACCCGCATCCGTCTTACGGTTACTTGGTTGCCAAGTTATTCTTGGCTTCAATTCCCTGCGGGTGCTAGGTATGTGAAGGGTTTTGCCTTAACACTGTACCCGCATCCGTCTTACGGTTACTTGGTTGCCAAGTTATTCTTGGCTTCAATTCCCTGCGGGTGCTAGGTATGTGAAGGGTTTTGCCTTGACACTGTACCCGCATCCGTCTTACGGTTACTTGGTTGCCAAGGTAAGGGGTATCTTCCCGCTTACTTTTGAATCTTTTTGAATTTTGAAATTCGAAGAGTTGGTGAAAGGATAAGAACAGTCCAAACCTCTGAAACGTCATGCGACGGTTTCTTCTGACTGTGTCAGGACGTGTAGGAAGTTATGGTGACGTGACAGTACATGGTCATTCCAGACGCTTGTTCAGGCGCGTGGGCGCGATTTTTCGGGCGCGTGGCCGCGAAATTAATGGTATGCGTCTTGTCAACAACTGTTGCCAGCTTGCTCTTTGCCACGTGTCATAGTTTCATTGCACCTTCGATTTCTCTCTCCTCCGCATTAAATTCATCGCATTAATTGCGATTAGTATATAAAAGGGGAGAGGGTTCTTTGTAATCCACACTTTCACTCTTCTCTTCATCTTAAGAACGATTTCCAGCGAATACTCATCTTTCAGTCGAGCATTCTCTTGAAATCGTTTTCTTCTTTCTTTTTTCAAGATGTCGTCTCGTGATCCCGAATCTACAGCCGATGACAAGAGTACTGCTGGCGAGTGCCAGTGTGCTCTGCCTGGCGATCTGTATCAGTACATCGTCAGGAAGTTCATGCTCGAGTCTCTCGAGCCTGAGTTTCCTGAACCCCACCAGACGGTGTATGATGCCCCCAGAGGCAAGATCGGGGTTTATGCTGCATTCTTTGTTTATGGGAATCTTAGGTTCCCATTGACAAAGTTTGTTTTCCGTGTCCTGGAGAGGCACGGTGTGCACCTGACCGAGGTGCATCCGATGGCGATTGCCAAGGTTCGCCACTTCGAGTGGGTGTGCCGGATACTGGGCATTGAGCCCTATGTTGACCGCCTGATGACCTTCTACACTTGGAGGTGCATCCAGGGGTGGTATACATTGATAACCCGGATTAAGGGTTTGAAGATCTGCGCAACCGAGCGCAGTCTTCGCTCGTGGAAGCGGGAGTTCTTCTACATCTCCGCTCGCGCCATCCCCCTTGCCATGAAATTCAAGAACGGGCAAGCACTTCCCAGCCTTCACGCCTCCAACTACGAGGAGGCGGAATGGTTTTCGAAGATATCCCGAGCCCAATCTCCGGTTTACCGGTTTGCGGAGTCCGGGATGGTGATGCTGGGGATGAGCCGGGTGTGGAAGGAGGCGGATGCGCATAAAATCCCAATCGTCCTCGAATACGGTTTGAACTCTGTTCCTTACGGTATGCTTTGTTTCTTTTTGTTTATTTAGAATCTCTTCTAACTTTTTTCCTGTTTATTTCAGAGGGGAACGACTTGCAGTCGCTCCTGAACCCGCGGGAGGCTGACGGTCCCGCTCGGATGGGTACTCGCGCTCTAGACGAGAACGAGTTGCCCATCCTAGAACAAACGGCGGATCGGTTCGTGGAGGTCTATCCACTAGGCCACGAGATCCTTAGCGCCAGGCGGCCAGGTAAGGCGCTATTCGACCCTCGACCCCTCAATGTTGAAACCTATGCTGGAATTCCTTTAATCGTATGTTCTGATGAGGAATCCGCAGATGGTCCTCCGTTGGTGCGGAAGAAGAAGGCTGCCGGCGGGAAGGGGAAGGAGAAGATGGCCTCCACTGCCGATCCGGCGCCTCGGTCTGAATCGGAGACCGAGAGCGAAGAGGTGGTGGGGAATCCCGGTGGTGATAAGACCACCGCTCCGGAGGCTGCGACTGTCACCTCTGGAGAGCCCAAGAAGACGACGGTGAGCGGCGCAAAGAGGCCGGCTCCATCGGGTTTGTCCCCGCCTCTCCGTACCTTTAGGCTCAAGAAAACCCGTAAGTACAAACTTCCTTTATCTTTTAACTTCATAGTTCTTATCATTAACACTTATCTTCTTTACGCAGGCGTGGATGTTGACGCATTCCAGGGTGGAGCGCAGAGGAGTACCTCTCCGCCAATGACGGTAGGCTTGGTCAGCCTACCTGAGGCGACGACCCAGGCGCCTGCGCCTGCTTCCGCTGGTTCAGTTGCTCACTCCTTTGAGCCGACTGTTCCAGCTGTGATGACGTCACCGCCGGCTGTGAGTGCTATTTTTACCGCATCTTTCACCGAGCCGGTGGTTACTTTTGCTGCGGATTCCGCGGCGGCGACCGCGGCGGCTTCTACCATGCCTCCGTCATCGGCAACGACGGCCGAACCTTCAGGTATGCATGGGGCTTATCGCCAACCTCTGCCTCCTTCCCATTTGCCTGACCTCTTGGATGGATTTCCGTTGGGTTCAGGTGATGGGTTTGGCGGCTATTGGCCTGTTATTGACCCTACAGGTGCGTAGGGTTCTTTTTGCCCATTTTATATATATTTTTTTATCATCTTTTCCTAACTGCTTTATGTTTTTTGCAGTGTGGGATTCCAATGAAGTGTATGTTCCACGATGGAACATTCGCCGAGGAACAACCCTTCGCACCCCTGTGGAGTGCGTGGAATGGGCTCGTCACGCTGCTCCCAGTGGTGCGTTGGGGGAAGCCATGGCTAGCTACCAGGAGGGTAGGCTAACCAATGAGCTTCGGGTTCTCCTGGCCCGGATGCAGCCGCGCGTCGAGCTGCTTTGTCGTGAAAACGACAAGTTAAAAGCAGCTCGCCTTAAAGAAGTGGCTCAGGCGCGGGCTGTCCGGGAGGAGAACCAAAGGCTTTCTGCAGTGGCTGCGGAAAAGGAGAAGGCCTTCAAGGCCCTCGAGGTTGAAGTTCAGGCTCGACTCGAGGCCCGTTCCAAGGCTGCCCAAGCTGTTAATGAACAGCTTCGGCTGGCTAAGGAAACTGCAAGGAACGCAACCGAGAGGGCCACCAAGGCTGAAGCTGTTGCTGAGCCTCTACGCGTGGAGAATGAAGAGCTTAAAGCCAAATTAGAGGCTCTCCAGCAGGCTCATGATGCCTTGGCGATGGAAGACGCCAAAAAGCTCCAGGAGATCTTGGACCAGAGGGGGGTGCTTGACCATACTGAGCGGAAGCTAAAGGGCGTCGAAGAGGCTGCGGCTAAAGAAGTGTTGCTTGCCAACCTCAACAAGAGTGAAGCCGAACGCGCCCGTAACGAAGCTCAAGCTGCCCTCCAAGAAGCTCTGGTTGCCAATGAATGGCTTCTTCGAGAAGCGTTGTCTCAGGTATGTTTTTCATGTCTTTACGCTTTTCTTTGTAAATAGAAAAGGTTTTAACACTTGTATATTTTCTTGTAGGTTGTGCATCGGGTCTTCTCAGAGACGTCTTATGACGATGCTATGAGCGCAGCCCTCAACGCTTCTCACGAGGATGGGGAAAAGGCCGGCTTCCTGCTTGGTCTAGGGTTCGTTGAGAAAGACATCCCGCCTTCCAACTTCCCTTTGTACAATGTTGATACTGAAGCTGTTTACGACCAAGCAGTGAATCAGTATGCCGCCTTCCCGCATCCGGTGGTGGAGAAGGTGAACCAAGTTGCTGCTGCTGATGATGGGCTAGCTATCCTTAAAGCTTTCCTTGAACTGCCACGCTCTACTGACGGTGCTGGTCCAAGTGGAAGTGGCCCTGAAGCTTGATCCTGAAGATCCCTTCCCACTGCTAGGATAGATTTAGCTTGTATAGATTTATTTTCTTGTAGGCGGGTAGTTACCCGGCCATTCTTGTAATGAATCATTGTGAAATATAAATCTTTTTGCGGGTAAGACCGCTACTTTCATTGGATTCCTTGCTTTGTAAACGTTATATGACTTGCATACTTTAGTTTAAATTAGCAATTTTCCAAGTGTTTAGAATAAGTTAACCTTTGAACGTGGTAGATAATAGGTTGAAGTTTTGCTTCCTCTTTCGTGATTGTGCGGGTATGACCATCACTTGCACTTAGTAGGATGGCTAAACTTTACCTATATCTGACCTGCGTGGAGGTTTTCCTCATCTTTTTTTGAGGATAAGTTAACCTTTGAACGTGGTAGATAATAGGTGTGAAGTTTTGCTTCCTCTTTCGTGATTGTGCGGGTATGACCGTCACTTGCACTTAGTAGGATGGCTAAACTTTACCTATATCTGACCTGCGTGTAGGTTTTCCTCATCCTTTTTTGAGGATAAGTTAACCTTTGAACGTGGTAGATAATAGGTGTGAAGTTTTGCTTCCTCTTTCGTGATTGTGCGGATATGACCGTCACTTGCACTTAGTAGGATGGCTAAACTTTACCTATATCTGACCTGCGTGTAGGTTTTCCTCATCCTTTTTTGAAATTTCTAAGTGTTTAGGATAAGTTAACCTTTGAACGTGGTAGATAATAGGTTGAAGTTTTGCTTCCTCTTTCGTGATTGTGCGGGTAGGACCGTCACTTGCACTTAGTAGGATGGCTAAACTTTACCTACATCTGACCTGCGTGTAGGTTTTCCTCATCATTTTGTTAGAAATTCTCTGTTTTGAATAACCGTTCGACGCGCGGTTGTTAATAGGTTAGTGTTCAGTTTCCTCTCATGATTCATGCTGATAGACCGGCACTTTCATTTAGTGGGATAACTGAACTTTTCCCCTTCAACTGACCTGCGTGAAGGTTTGTCGTTTTTTGGGTTTATGCGGGTTTTGCCGCCTTCCCCACGCAACGACTTCACGTAATTATGCGGTGAAAGCCGGCATATCCGTGTTGAATAAATTAACCGTTCGACGCGCGGTTGTTAATAGGTTAGTGTTTAGTTTCCTCTATCATGATTCATGCGGATAGACCGGCACTTTCATTTAGTGGGATGACTGAACTTTTCCCCTTCAACTGACCTGCGTGAAGGTTTGTCGTTTTTTGGGTTTATGCGGGTTTTGCCGCCTTCCCCACGCAACGACTTTCACACTTATGTATGCGGTGAAAACCGGCATCAGTGTTAGTTCATAAAGTATAAATGTAAAATCATCAGCGTCGATGTTCTAAGGAGAATCATTTCCATTAGAAGTGGCTCTTGGCCTTTTCTTTACAAATTTGGAATTGATCTACATGCAAACTGTGTAATTGAGCTCCCTTCCATGTTGTTGGGATGGGAGTGCTATCGAGCCGATACGCACCTGGTTCGGGATCTCGTTCTTTACGCAGCATGTAGTCTCCACATTGAAGCTGGAATTTTTATTCGTGTTTTCCCCAGCTGGGGTTCTACACGCATCAGCCTGCTCAGCGTTCATTGCGCCACGAGGTGCGCGAGAGTCCCATCTCTGACAAATGCTTCGACCATGTCCTTTACGTCTTTGCATTCTTCGGTGTTGTGGCCTTTTGTCCTGTGAAAGTCACAGTATTTGCTCCGATCAGCATTGTGAGATGTCGGATTATTTGAGGCTTTGGCCATGGGAGCTCCTCAGTAGCGAATATCTCGGTGACGCTTTTGGTGAGCGGCGTCCATCTGGAGTTCTTGTTCGACTGTACGTTATCCCTTCCGCCTAACCGATGCTGCAAGCCGGATGAGGTGTCAAAGTTTACCCTTGACTGCCAAATGCCTAGCTTCCGCTTTTTGTTTAATCGGGCGGTAAGGACGTTGTCTTCTCTTGTTTTCTGGGTGCAGAGGTTTGTGCTCTGTGGGAGATCTCTACCCAGTTGTTTCTTCGTTTCCGCAAAGCGTTTAGCTGCTGTCATGATGGCATCCCATGTGGATGGCATGCCATCTTTACCCGTCAAGGTGCGGATGAGCTCTGGGTCGTTCGCGCCCTGAATAAAAGCAGCGCGAACAAGATCTTCGCTAATGTTACCCAGACTTAGCTTCTTCGAGTTGAAGCGAGTGATGAAGTCTAGCAAAGATTCATCTTACTCTCGAATGCATTTGAGGATTGTCCATTGCTCCTCGGTATACTTTCGTTGTTGGCTGAAGTGTTGGCTAAACTTCTGTTGGAAGTCAGCCCAGTCGTAGATGTGGTTGACCGGTAGACGATCGAACCACGCTCTAGCAGCCCCGACAAGCGTCATTTGGAACATGTAACACCACGTAGGTTCCGTCCAACTACTGACGGTTGCCCCCGCTATGAATCTGTTCAAATGATCATCTGGGTCGGATATACCATCATATGTGCCTATGCTGGACATTTGTTTGGCACTTTTTGGGGCAATTGCTTCCGCAATGTCCCTTGCAAATTTAGACGTTCCCGCATTTGCAACGTTTGGTCTGAATGTTTTGGAGAAGTCACGTGGACTTCCACCTGTGTTTTTTGGTTTGAAGGCTTCTCCAAAATGCCTTCTCGGTTGGGAGTCCGTTTCCTTACGCTTCCCTTTTGCCCTATGGCGAGGGTTCGCGTCGGAGTCGGATTCCTCCGAGTCATCGTCCAAGTATTCTTCGAATTCGTCAGCCTGTTGGACGGAACGCAAGCGTTCGTCCAACTCAGCTTGGAATTCCTTCTGACGTGCCACCGCCCATGCCTTAACTTCATCGAGTGTTTGGCGGGGGAGTCTTGTTCGTTTCTCTAACTGGGTATCGGTGAATCCCAGTGATCGATTATTTACTGCACTTGCCCCAGCTTGGGTAACTGGGGTAGTGTTCGTAAAATTTACTTCACTTGCCCCGGCTTGGTAACCGGGGTAGTGTTTGTAAAAACTGTGTAGCCGGTATTCCCCCCAGTAGCTGGGGTTGTGGTTACCGGAGTTTCTTTAACCATCTTTCCAGAAGTTTGAAAAAACTGGAGAAAAATGAAGTTCTAGCTTTATGCACGGATGGCGCCAATGAAGAAACACTAACCGGACCCCGGGCAGATTACGGATAACCTGGGGGTTAGATAGATGTTTCCCACGAGGGGTTAGACCCGGCAAAGATGGTTCTTCTGATAACCTGCAAAACAGACACCGTGAGCTCGTCACTGAGAAGGGGGGGGGGTTCCTCCTTGTGACCACCCTCCGGCGTGAGAATCAGACTAGATTGCTCTTTAAATATAAATGTATATTAAGAGATTGCCAGAGCAGATATCAGGTATAATATGATGAGATATGATGAGATGAGATGGTCATACCATTTGTGGTATTTATAGCCGAAGGTAGGTTTCCAAGGAGGTGTGGCCGGCTGCAACAGTATTCCTGTTCCACCAACAGTGACCTACGCACGTGCCCTGCTGGTAGTTGGTGGGTAGGCAGCGGCTGATAGTGACCAAGCCTGCTGTGTACTATTCCTTTTCCACTAACTGCCGGCTATGCACGTGGTATGACAGGAGTTGGTGAGTAGGCAGCGGCTAATAGTGACATACAGTACAGGAGCATGCTGCTCGCCATACTGTTGTCAATAAGCTGTCGTATCTTTAGTCAGATCTTTTGCCCATACCTCGTCAGGTACGGTACAGAAGATCTTCCCGTATCGTACGGACTGGCTTATGGGCGGGAGTATTCCCCCTCCCGCCTTTGTGCGGGATTGTCCCCGGCTTTGCTCATTCCTTCAGGTGACACTGAGTGATTGAGAGCTAAGTGCCTTGTGCGTGTAGCCTTGCTGCGCGGGTGGCCTTCCCTGATGGCTTGTATCCGAAGCTGCGGGAACAGGCGGAGTCCTTCACCATTGGGAGGCATTTCCTGCGGGAACAGCTTGCGTACTGCGCGTAAGGACGTCACGTCTCTGAGCATGGTGGGTCCTGCGGATCCAGTTGGTTTCTGCGCAGACGTCCCTCTTCAAGGTGAGTCTTGCGGGTCCAACTGGGCTCTGCTGGAACCTACCTCTTCACTAACCATTTAAATACAACCGGAAGAATCCCCTACAAAGTATGTTTTCTCTAAATAGGGTAAGAATGATTATGATGATAACATGTATCACCTCTCTTAATTAGGATTTGATGGCGTTTCAATCTTAAAACAAAAATTCTCACCCTTTCGTTTTTCTTTTTTAATACAGCACAAAAAATTCAAAAAAAAAAAGCATCTAGCATAATAAATTTAGAACTGAAAACCGACACAAAGAATTCAGCACAAAACATGAAGTATAAAAATTTCAGCAAAAATAATATCATACAAAAAATTTAGTTCGAAATGTTGTACAACGTATATAGAATACAAGCCACTTTTTTTATATATTATTATTATTATTATTTTTATATACCAAAATGGTAATCAATTTTAGCATAAAAATTGCTTCATTTCATAATGCAATTTTTAAAAGAATAATATCGTATGAAAATGTTATGGATTTTAAAAAATAAGAAAGTTTGAAAAAAAAAATCAACAAAACATCCCCAAAATATGATTCACTCTCTATTTTCTTTCATGCATTTGGATCATCAAATAGTTTAGTTTTTCTATTAGTGACTCATGTTTCTAAACATTACATTTTACATACAACATTATATATGCTATATAAATTTAAGAACATGTTTCTAATTTTCCAAAACATAGTAGAGCAAGTCAATAACTATTCGTATTTTAGTGGATGGTAAGATGGTTAGAGTTTGGATAGGTCAGGATTTTAATCTCTTTTAGGAGTAAAAATTTAGTTATTAGAAAAAAAAATAGCAAGTCAACATTTGATGCCATCTATCCTTTTATTTTAATGGTCAACTGTTTTTAAATAACTCTGAACAGTTAATGCACCTACAAGAAAAATTATAAAGCATAAAAACTAAAAAGTATTGTTTTGTCACAATTCATGTTCGTGACTTGGTATTATGTAAAAAGTTTTAACATGCAATAGTTAAGAGGGGACTAGAAGAAAACAGATTGAAACCAAATGATGAATGGAATATTAATTTAATTCACCTTTACGAAACCAAGGGATGCCAGTTTTTTATTTCTTTTTCTCGTTGGAACTTCGGACCTAAGTTTCTTGTCCCTTGTGGTAATCATGGTGTCTTGTGCTGTGCTGGTGAATGGTGACAATGATGCTTCAATTGCAGAGTCTTCTCCAACAAAATCTCTCCTCTATTTTTTATGCAAATTTCAAACCTTTAAAGGCACTTAATTCACAAGCGCTTTAGAGCATTCCCAGTACGTTCCTTACCTTATATTCATATATATCATATAATTACTTCAAAAAACACTGTATTTTCTTTCTTTCGTTTAATTAAATAATATTTTTTATACCTTTATTAATATATTTGTTTTTCTTTCACTCATAACTAATTTATGAAAATATTAAAAAATTATACAATATATACAGTGCAACTCCAAATTTAACTTTCATATATATATTTTCTCTCTCCTCTGCTCGTAACCACAGACCACTCATCACCATACAATATAATTTGTAAACCCCTCACATAATTTTAGGAAACGAACTGAGAATGCTCTTATTCATCTCAAAACAACCTCAAATTCAATTATTTTTTTGCTTAGGCTTTCTAGAAGTTCAACACAAATGAGTATTAATTTGATGCGGTTGATTAGTTACATCAATGAACAGTTAACGACAAAAAACAACCACCATTTTGTATCCTTTACATTGATGATCACTGGGGTTAATTAAGACCAGTTCCGATGTTACAATATTTTCAAATGTGGATGATGTTATATATAATTAAGCGGTAGTACTTACACGTGCTGTTACCAATTAGCATCCAGAAAACTTAATTGTTGGACCAGACGAACTCATACTGATGCAGCACGCGTTTAGGTCAAACAGATTGAAAGAGACTCAGAGAGAGTGGGGATGAAAAGTCCATAATATTATGTTTTTTATTGAATCAAGGTGACTAAAAGATTGATGAAGGCTCGCTCTCTCATGTTGTTTTCTAAATGGACTCTGCTTTTATTGTCTCTTTGTCTAAAGTTCCAATAGCATCATCTATGCATTAATTTCCCCACGCTTTCTTTTCTGATCTACAAAGTTTTAACCCAACAAAACCGGGTGCCTCCTATCTCATCTCACCACACACATACTCTCTCTCTCTCTCTCTAGACTCTACATACATGACTTCCAAATAGACATAATGCTAAAACCAGTAACTCTACAAGTATAATTTAAATTGTTAGACTGATGATGTTAGCAGTTAGCCTCCTAGTCCAATAGCAGGAGGTTGAGGCTCGATATCTTGTGGTCTCAGGTTCTAAATCTAACCAAATGGGGTGTTTTCCCATAGCGGTGGGCATCCTCCTTGATTGTGTTCATGGATGAATCAGGCCCTGTAGCGTTAAATTCAGTATGGATGGCTTTCATCCCATTTCTGGAAGACACGCTCGGGTATTTGAGGTTGTTCCAAACGCTAATAGAAAAAAGAAGATTGATGCTAATCAGAAAGATTCGTGCTAGAGTGTAAGTATAGCTCTATATAGCTTCTTGTTTTCCCTAATATAATTAGGCAGTTATAAAAACATACACTTGAAGCTTAATGCTTGTTAGTTTTATTAACCTACAATATACAGAAATATACACATGGCACAGATGGTGAACCACCAGTGTATATATATATGTGTGTGTGTGTGTGTGTGTGTGTGTGATGTGATGCATGCATGCATAACCTTGGACGAAAAGCTTAATTACGAGGTGATGGCAATGAGGAAGATAAGTTTGGCGGTATCTATTTGTATGTATGCATATGCAGAATAATAGTGGTTAGATGTGGAAATGGAATGACAGCAAGATGATAATAAAGAGGAAGAAGACAAATTATTTATGGCACATAGAATTCACTCAGATTATGAAGAGGTAGGTCCCAGCAGAGCCCAGTTGGACCCGCAAGACTCACCTTGATGAGGGACGTCTGCGCAGAAACCAACTGGATCCGCAGGACCCACCATGCTCAGAGACGTGACGTCCTTACGCGCAGTACGCAAGCTGTTCCCGCAGGAAATGCCTCCCAATGGTGAAGGACTCCGCCTGTTCCCGCAGCTTCGGATACAAGCCATCAGGGAAGGCCATCCGCGCAGCAAGGCTACACGCACAAGGCACTTAGCTCTCAATCACTCAGTGTCACCTGAAGGAATGAGCAAAGCCGGGAACAATCCCGCACAAGGGCGGGAGGGGGAATACTCCCGCCCAAATAAGCCAGTCCGTACGATACGGGAAGATCTTCTGTACTGTACCTGACGAGGTATGGGCAAAAGATCTGACTAAAGATACGACAGCTTATTGACAACAGTATGGCGAGCAGCATGCTCCTGTACTGTATGTCACTATTAGCCGCTGCCTACTCACCAACTACTGCCATACCACGTGCATAGCCGGCAGTTGGTGGAAAAGGAATAGTACACAGCAGGCCTGGTCACTATCAGCCGCTGCCTACCCACCAACTACCAGCAGGGCACGTGCGTAGGCCACTGTTGGTTGAACAGGAATACTATTGCAGCCGGCCACACCTCCTTGGAAACCTACCTTCGGCTATAAATACCACAAATGGTATGACCATCTCATCTCAACATATCTTATCATATTATACCTGATATCTGCTCTAGCAATCTCTTAATATACATTTATATTTAAAGAGCAATCTAGTCTAATTCTCACGCCGGAGGGTGGTCACAAGGAGGAACCCCCCCTTCTCAGTGACAAGCTCACGGTGTCTATTTTGCAGGTTATCAGAAGAACCATCTTTACCGAGTCTAACCCCTCGTGGGAAACATCTATCTAACCCCCAGGTTACCCGTAATCTGCCCGGGGTCCGGTTAGTGTTTTTTCATTGGCGCCATCCGTGCATAAAAGCTAGAACTTCATTTTTCTCCAGTTTTTTCAAACTTCTGGAAAGATGGTTAAAGAAACTCCGGTAACCACAACCCCAGCCACTGGGGGGAATACCGGTTACACAGTCTTTACAAACACTACCCCGGTTACCCAAGCCGGGGCAAGTGCAGTAAATTTTACAAACACTACCCCAGTTACCCAAGCTGGGGCAAGTGCAGTAAATAATCGCTCACTGGGAATCACCGATACCCAGTTAGAGAAACGAACAAGACTCCCCCGCCAAACACTCGATGAAGTTAAGGCATGGGCGGAGGCACGTCAAAAGGAATTCCAAGCTGAGTTGGACGAACGCTTGCGTTCCGTCCAACAGGCTGACGAATTCGAAGAATACTGGGACGATGACTCGGAGGAGTCCGACTCCGACGCGAACCCTCGCCATAGGGCAAAAGGGAAGCGTAAGGAAACGGACTCCCAACCGAGAAGTAATTTTGGAGAAGCCTTCAAACCAAAAAACACAGGTGGAAGTCCACGTGACTTCTCCAAAACATTCAGACCAAACGTTGCAAATGCGGGAACGTCCAAATTTGCAAGGGATATTGCATAAGCAATTGCCCCAAAAAGTGCCAAACAAATGTCCAGCATAGGCACATATGATGGTATATCCGACCCAGATGATCATTTGAACAGATTCATAGCGTGGGCAACCGTCAGTAGTTGGACGGAACCTACGTGGTGTTACATGTTCCAAATGACGCTTGTCGGGGCTGCTAGAGCGTGGTTCGATCGTCTACCGGTCAACCACATCTACGACTGGGCAGACTTCCAACAGAAGTTTAGCCAACACTTCAGCCAGCAAAGAAAGTATACCGAGGAGCAATGGACAATCCTAAAATGCATTCGAGAGGAAGATGAATCTTTGCTAGACTTCATCACTCGCTTCAACTCGAAGAAGCTAAGTCTGGGTAACATTAGCGAAGATCTTGTTCGCGCTGCTTTTATTCAGGGCGCGAACGACCCAGAGCTCATCCGCACCTTAACGGGTAAAGATGGCATGCCATCCACATGGGATGCCATCATGACAGCAGCTAAACGCTTTGCGGAAACGGAGAAGCAACTGGGTAGAGATCTCCCACAGAGCACAAACCTCTACACCCAGAAAACAAGGGAAGATAACGTCCTTACCGCCCGATTAAACAAAAAGCGAAAGCTAGGCATTTGGCAGTCAAGGGTAAACTTTGACACCTCATCCGGCTTGCAGCATCGGTTAGGCGGAAGGGATAACGTACAGTCAAACAAGAACTCCAGATGGACGCCGCTCACCAAAAGCGTCACCGAGATATTCGCTACTGAGGAGCTCCCATGGCCAAAGCCTCAAATAATCCGACATCGTCACAATGCTGATCGGAGCAAATACTGTGACTTTCACAGGACAAAAGGCCACAACACCGAAGAATGCATAGACGTAAAGGACATGGTCGAAGCATTTGTCAGAGATGGGACACTCGCGCACCTCGTGGCGCAATGAACGCTGAGCAGGCTGATGCGTGTAGAACCCCAGCTGGGGAAAACACGAATAAAATTCCAGCTTCAATGTGGAGACTACATGCTGCGTAAAGAACGAGATCCCGAACCAGGTATCAGCTCGATGGCACTCCCATCCCAACATGGAAGGGAGCTCAATTACACAGTTTGCATGTAAATCAATTCCAAATTTGTAAAGAAAAGGCCCAGAGCCACTTCTAATGGAAATGATTCTCCTTAGAACATCGACGCTGATGATTTTACATTTATACTTTTAACACGGATGCCGGTTTTCACCGCATACATAAGTGTGAGTCGTTGCGTGGGGAAGGCGGCAAAACCCGCATAAACCTAAAAACCGGCAAACCTTCACGCAGGTCAGTTGAAGGGGAAAAGTTTAGTCATCCCACTAAATGAAAGTGCCGGTCTATCCGCATGAATCATGATAGAGGAAACTGAACACTAACCTATTAACAACCGCGCGTCGAACGGTTAATTTATTCAACACGGATATGCAGGTCTTCACCGCATAATTACGTGGAAAGTCGTTGCGTGGGGAAGGCGGCAAAACCCGCATAAACCCAAAAAACGGCAAACCTTCACGCAGGTCAGTTGAAGGGGAAAAGTTCAGTCATCCTACTAAATGAAAGTGCCGGTCTATCCGCATGAATCATGATAGAGGGAACTGAACACTAACCTATTAACAACCGCGCGTCGAACGGTTAATTTATTCAACATGGATATGCCGGTCTTCACCGCATAATTACGTGGAAAGTCGTTGCGTGGGGAAGGCGGCAAAACCCGCATAAACCCAAAAAACGGCAAACCTTCACGCAGGTCAGTTGAAGGGGAAAAGTTCAGTCATCCTACTAAATGAAAGTGCCGGTCTATCCGCATGAATCATGATAGAGGAAACTGAACACTAACCTATTAACAACCGCGCGTCGAACGGTTAATTTATTCAACACGGATATGCCGGTCTTCACCGCATAATTACGTGGAAAGTCGTTGCGTGGGGAAGGCGGCAAAACCCGCATAAACCCAAAAAACGGCAAACCTTCACGCAGTTCAGTTGAAGGGGAAAAGTTCAGTCATCCTACTAAATGAAAGTGCCGGTCTATCCGCATGAATCATGAGAGGAAACTGAACACTAACCTATTGACAACCGCGCGTCGAACGGTTCAAAACAGAATTTCTAACAAAAGGATGAGGAAAACCTACACGCAGGTCAGATATAGGTAAAGTTTAGCCATCCTACTAAGTGCAAGTGACGGTCCTACCCGCACAATCACGAAAGAGGAAGCAAAACTTCAACCTATTATCTACCACGTTCAAAGGTTAACTTATCCTAAACACTTAGAAATTTCAAAAAAGGATGAGGAAAACCTACACGCAGGTCAGATATAGGTAAAGTTTAGCCATCCTACTAAGTGCAAGTGACGGTCCTACCCGCACAATCACGAAAGGGGAAGCAAAACTTCACACCTATTATCTACCACGTTCAAAGGTTAACTTATCCTCAGAAAAGATGAGGAAAACCTACACGCAGGTCAGATATAGGTAAAGTTTAGCCATCCTACTAAGTGCAAGTGACGGTCCTACCCGCACAATCACGAAAGGGGAAGCAAAACTTCACACCTATTATCTACCACGTTCAAAGGTTAACTTATCCTCAGAAAAGATGAGGAAAACCTCCACGCAGGTCAGATGTAGGTAAAGTTTAGCCATCCTACTAAGTGCAAGTGACGGTCCTACCCGCACAATCACGAAAGAGGAAGCAAAACTTCAACCTATTATCTACCACGTTCAAAGGTTAACTTATTCTACACTTGGAAAATTGCTAATTTAAACTAAAGTATGCAAGTCATATAACGTTTACAAAGCAAGGAATCCAACGAAAGTAGCGGTCTTACCCGCAAAAAGATTTATATTTCACAATGATTCATTACAAGAATGGCCGGGTAACTACCCGCCTACAAGAAAGTAAATCTATACAAGCTAAATCTATCCTAGCAGTGGGAAGGGATCTTCAGGATCAGGCTTCAGGGCCACTTCCACTTGGACCAGCACCGTCAGTAGAGCGTGGCAGTTCAAGGAAAGCTTTAAGGATAGCTAGCCCATCATCAGCAGCAGCAACTTGATTCACCTTCTCCACCACCGGATGCGGGAAGGCGGCATACTGACTCACTGCTTGGTCGTAAACAGCTTCAGTATCAACATTGTACAAAGGGAAGTTGGAAGGCGGGATGCCTTTCTCAACGAACCCTAGACCAAGCAGGAAGCCGGCCTTTTCCCCATCCTCGTGAGAAGCGTTGAGGGCTGCGCTCATAGCATCATCATAAGAGGTCTCTGAGAAGACCCGATGCACAACCTACAAGAAAATATACAAGTATCAAAACCTTTTCTATCTACAAAGAAAAGCGTAAAGAAATGAAAAGCATACCTGAGACAACGCTTCTCGAAGAAGCCATTCCTTGGCAACCAGAGCTTCTTGGAGGGCAGCTTGAGCATCGTTACGGGCGCGTTCGGCTTCACTTTTGTTAAGGTTGGCAAGCAACACTTCTTTAGCCGCAGCCTCTTCGACGCCCTTTAGCTTCCGCTCAGCATGGTCAAGCACCCCCCTCTGGTCCAAGATCTCCTGGAGCTTTTTGGCGTCTTCCATCGCCAAGGCATCATGAGCCTGCTGGAGAGCCTCTAATTTGGCTTTAAGCTCTTCATTCTCCACGCGTAGAGGCTCAGCAACAACTTCAGCCTTGGTGGCCCTCTCGGTTGCGTTCCTTGCAGTTTCCTTAGCCAGCCAAAGCTGTTCATTAACAGCTTGGGCAGCCTTGGAACGGGGCTCGAGCCGAGCCTGAACTTCAACCTCGAGGGCCTTGAAGGCCTTCTCCTTTTCCGCAGCCACTGCGGAAAGCCTTTGGTTCTCCTCCCGGACAGCCCGCGCCTGAGCCACTTCTTTAATGCGAGCTGCTTTTAACTTGTCGTTTTCACGACAAAGCAGCTCGACGCGCGGCTGCATCCGGGCCAGGAGAACCCGAAGCTCATTGGTTAGCCTACCCTCCTGGTAGCTAGCCATGGCTTCCCCCAACGCACCACTGGGAGCAGCGTGACGAGCCCATTCCACGCACTCCACAGGGGTGCGAAGGGTTGTTCCTTGGCGAATGTTCCATCGTGGAATATACACTTCATTGGAATCCGACACTGCAAAAAACATAAAGCAGTTAGGAAAAGATGATAAAAAAAAATTATATATAAAATGGGCCAAAAGAACCCTACGCACCTGTAGGGTCAATAACAGGCCGATAGCCGCCAAACCCATCACCTGAACCCAACGGAAATCCATCCAAGAGGTCAGGCAGATGGGAAGGAGGCAGAGATTGGCGAGAAGCCCCATGCATACCTGAAGGTTCGGCCGTCGTTGCCGATGACGGAGGCATGGTAGAAGCCGCCGCGGTCGCCGCCGCGGTCGCCGCCGCGGAATCCGCAGCAAAAGTAACCGCCGGCTCGGTGAAAGATGCGGTAAAAACAGCACTCACAGCCGGCGGTGACGTCATCACAGCTGGAACAGTCGGCTCAAAGGAGTGAGCAACTGAACCAGCGGAAGCAGGTGCAGGCGCCTGGGTCGTCGCCTCAGGTAGGCTGACCAAGCCTACTGTCATGGGCGGAGTACTCTGCGCTCCACCCTGGAATGCGTCAACATCCACGCCTGCGTAAAGAAGATAAGTGTTAATGATAAGAACTATGAAGTTAAAAGATAAAGGAAGTTTGTACTTACGGGTTTTCTTGAGCCTAAAGATACGGAGAGGCGGGGACGAACCCGATGGAGCCGGCCTCTTTGCGCCGCTCACCGTCGTCTTCTTGGGCTCTCCAGAGGAGACAGTCGCAGCCTCCGGAGCGGTGGTCTTATCACCACCGGGATTCCCCGCCACCTCTTCGCTCTCGGTCTCCGATTCAGACCGAGGCGCCGGATCGGCAGTGGAGGCCACCTTCTCCTTCCCCTTCCCGCCGACAGCCTTCTTCTTCCGCACCAACGGAGGACCATCTGCGGATTCCTCATCAGAACATACGATTAAAGGAATTCCAGCAGAGGTTTCAACATTGAGGGGTCGAGGGTCGAATAGCGCCTTACCTGGCCGCCTGGCGCTAAGGATCTCGTGGCCTAGCGGATAGACCTCCACGAACCAATCCGCCGTTTGTTCTAGGATGGGCAACTCGTTCTCGTCTAGAGCGCGAGTACCCATCCGAGCGGGACCGTCAGCCTCTCGCGGGTTCAGGAGCGACTGCAAGTCGTTCCCCTCTGAAATAAACAGGGAAAAAGTTAGAAGAGATTCTAAAACAACAAAAAGAAACAAAGCATACCGTAAGGAACAGAGTTCGAACCGTATTCGAGGACGATTGGGATCTTATGCGCATCCGCATCCTTCCACACCCGGCTCATCCCCAGCATCACCATCCCGGACTCGGCAAACCGGTAAACCGGAGATTGGACTCGGGATATCTTCGAAAACCATTCCGCCTCCTCGTAGTTGGAGGCGTGAAGGCTGGGAAGTGCTTGCCCGTTCTTAAATTTCATGGCAAGGGGGATGGCGCGAGCGGAGATGTAGAAGAACTCTCGCTTCCACGAGCGAAGACTGCGCTCGGTTGTGCAAATCTTCAAACCCTTAATCCGGGTTATCAACGTGTACCACCCCTGGATGCACCTCCAAGTGTAGAAGGTCATCAGGCGGTCAACATAGGGCTCAATGCCCAGAATCCGGCACACCCACTCGAAGTGCCGAATCTTGGCAATCGCCATCGGGTGCACCTCGGTCAGGTGCACACCGTGCCTCTCAAGGACACGGTAAACAAACTTTGTCAATGGGAACCTAAGATTCCCATAAACAAAGAATGCAGCATAAACCCCGATCTTGCCTTTGGGGGCATCATACACCGTCTGGTGGGGTTCAGGAAACTCAGGCTCGAGAGACTTGAGCATGAACTTCCTGACGATGTACTGATAAAGATCGCCAGGCAGAGCACACTGGCACTCGCCAGCAGTACTCTTGTCATCGGCTGTAGATTCGAGATCACGAGACGACATCTTGCAAAAATAAAGAAGAAAACGATTTCAAGAGAATGCTCGACTGAAAGATGAGTATTCGCCGGAAATCGTTCTTAAGATGAAGAGAAGAGTGAAAGTGTGGATTACAAAGAACCCTCTCCCCCTTTATATACTAATCGCAATTAATGCGATGCATTTAATGCGGAAGAGAGAGAAATCGAAGGTGCAATGAAACTATGACACGTGGCAAAGAGCAAGCTGGCAACAGCTGTTGACAGGACGCATACCATTAATTTCGCGGCCACGCGCCCGAAAAATCGCGCCCACGCGCCTGAAAAAGCGTCTGGAATGACCATGTACTGTCACGTCACCATAACTTCCTGCACGTCCTGACACAGTCAGAAGAAACCGTCGCACGACGTTTCAGAGGTTTGGACTGTTCTTATCCTTTCACCAACTCTTCGAATTTCAAAAAAAAAAAAAAAAAAAATTCAAAAAGATTCAAAAGTAAGCGGGAAAATACCCCTTACCTTGGCAACCAAGTAACCGTAAGACGGATGCGGGTACAGTGTTAAGGCAAAACCCTTCACATACCTAGCACCCGCAGGGAATTGAAGCCAAGAATAACTTGGCAACCAAGTAACCGTAAGACGGATGCGGGTACAGTGTTAAGGCAAAACCCTTCACATACCTAGCACCCGCAGGGAATTGACGCCAGGAGTACCTTGGAAGTAAAGTAACCGTAAGACGAGCGCGGGTACAGTGTTAAGGCAAAACCCTTCACATACCTAGCGCTCCGCAGGGAATTGAAACCAAGAAGGATCTTCTGGGCAATGCTTGCGGAAACGGATATAACATCCCCGCATAGCGGGAACGTCGAGAACTACATTGTTTGAGGCTCCAAGATGGAATTGGTGGTTTTAACATAATTGATCACTATGTTCAAAACTACCAAAACCTCAGGGAGAATCCACACAAGTGGGACTCAACGCTCCTGACTTGCGAGGAGGTTACAGCCTACCCGCATCATACCCAAAGATCAAGCAGGAAACTCGGGAATTTCTGCAAGTGACAAGGACTTCCGCGGGAAGAATCCCCATGGAAAACCTTAAAAAACCCTTTTCAAAACCCTTTGCTTAAGTCCAAAAGTTCACCTCACTTTATTAAACACTCATGAGAAGAACATTGGACTGGGGGGACTTGAAGAGGTAGGTCCCAGCAGAGCCCAGTTGGACCCGCAAGACTCACCTTGAAGAGGGACGTCTGCGCAGAAACCAACTGGATCCGCAGGACCCACCATGCTCAGAGACGTGACGTCCTTACGCGCAGTACGCAAGCTGTTCCCGCAGGAAATGCCTCCCAATGGTGAAGGACTCCGCCTGTTCCCGCAGCTTCGGATACAAGCCATCAGGGAAGGCCACCCGCGCAGCAAGGCTACACGCACAAGGCACTTAGCTCTCAATCACTCAGTGTCACCTGAAGGAATGAGCAAAGCCGGGAACAATCCCGCACAAGGGCGGGAGGGGGAATACTCCCGCCCAAATAAGACAGTCCGTACGATACGGGAAGATCTTCTGTACTGTACCTGACGAGGTATGGGCAAAAGATCTGACTAAAGATACGACAGCTTATTGACAACAGTATGGCGAGCAACATGCTCCTGTACTGTATGTCACTATTAGCCGCTGCCTACTCACCAACTACTGCCATACCACGTGCATAGCCGGCAGTTGGTGGAAAAGGAATAGTACACAGCAGGCCTGGTCACTATCAGCCGCTGCCTACCCACCAACTACCAGCAGGGCACGTGCGTAGGCCACTGTTGGTTGAACAGGAATACTATTGCAGCCGGCCACACCTCCTTGGAAACCTACCTTCGGCTATAAATACCACAAATGGTATGACCAGCTCATCTCAACATATCTTATCATATTATACCTGATATCTGCTCTAGCAATCTTTTAATATACATTTATATTTAAAGAGCAATCTAGTCTGATTCTCACGCCGGAGGGTGGTCACAAGGAGGAACCCCCCCCCTTCTCAGTGACAAGCTCACGGTGTCTGTTTTGCAGGTTATCAGAAGAACCATCTTTACCGGGTCTAACCCCTCGTGGGAAACATCTATCTAACCCCCAGGTTACCCGTAATCTGCCCGGGGTCCGGTTAGTGTTTCTTCAGATTAACAAGAGAAATGAAGGCTGTACATTATGCATGGTTATGTTATGAAGTGGTATAAGAAAGTGAAAAGGAAAAGATGAGTCCAGTGATGGATCTCATGAAAATGCGCATGGGGCCTTCAACAACCACCGCCACCTGACTGCACATCTATTGCTGACGTCAAATTCACTCGAAACCCTCGTATCTTGTTTTTAAATAAAATATCCTATTTTTAGCTTCTTGATGACAGTGTCCTAGTGGTCGAATGACTCGAATCATATAAAATTCTCTTGTCAATATGGTTATCTTTGTTTTTCGTCCTCATGTATGCTTGATTGTGTGTTTATGTTTCTATTGCTCTACTTGATACCAATTATGTGGCATCAGAGCTTAAGGTCATCGATCTTCCCTTATACTCTAGGGCTCGTAGTTAGTGATTAATAAGTGGTATTAGAGTTGGTGTTCTATGTGGATCAATTTTTGATTAAATCAATGGTTTGCATCAACCATGTTCGTGAATAGTTTTTTTCTTTTCTTTCCATTTTTTTTCTGGTCCACTCAGTTTCATGCAATGTAGCGTTCTTGGTAGAACAGGGCGTCGCCTGCATTGCTACTTTGGTAGTTGAATCGGAATCTTTGTTAAAGCTCAATCACATATTGTTGCATGGTTGAAAAAACTAAATCCAGCCGTCATATTAATCCTTGATTCTTTTTTTTATTTGATGATTCCGATCGTTCTTGTTTGATCGAGGGTGCAAGTCTGTTTGCGATCACGGTTTAGTGAAGCAGGGGTAAATTGTTGCTAAGTAGAAGAGCTGGTATCGCTGAATTATTTGAAATCAACGATTAGGGTTGGCTTATTAGTCCGCAACAATAGTCGACAACGGGAAATTAAGCCGGGGCAACCCTTTCGGATTGGCATGCAATTGTTTGAACAAGGGTGGTGTGTGGTCGAGGTAGTTGGCTGCATAGGAGTTCGCCAGATTCTGTTGACCGGAAGTTACAAAGTGAGCATTGGTGAAGTTTGGGTTTAGTCACAGCGTGCCGAAGTAACAGACCTAAAAATTTTCAGTTCGGTGATTCGGTTCAAGTCGCCGATCCAGTTTGGGTCGGGTCAAACAACATGATATCTAAATATCTAATTTTGCTTCATTCATTCAAATAATTGTTCTTATAATAAAAAATATTAATATTAAAAACTATATAATTTTTTAACCAATAAAGATCTAAAATATTAATAATAATTTGAGAGGAAGGGTGTGGCTACTCGATGCTGTAGTGTTTGTGGTGTCTCCATGGTTGAAGGCACTGAACTTGAGTTCTGAATTGAATGAATGGTAGATGGTTTTCAAACCCTAACCCAATGACAATCCCATTGTGTTTTTTTTTTTCTTTTGTGCTGTTGTTTAAATAAGTGTATCATTATTACGAATAGTCCCTTTCAATGACTTTTATAGAAACAAAGCTTTTAGTATTCAACTAGTATTTGTTTGTAAAAATGCGAGGTTTTATATATATAAAAAGTCAAATGCTAGGATATTATAAAAAAATAAAGTTCAGTGTTGACCGGTAGCTTTTTAGAGAAATACCTCGGTTGTGACCACGCTCAATAACTATAAAAATTTTCAGACAAAAATCACGAAATTTACATATTAACCGAAAATACGGCAGTGGCTGGGCTGAAAGGGAGTATCTAATATATTTCTTTTTCCCTGAGTACCATTTCTTGTAGAAAAAAAGAGGCAACAACAATTTTGACAAAATAATATAACTATTGACCGAGATAAAACCTATGTGGACTAGTTTTGTTCAGCTGAATTTGTTTGAACAAGGGTGGTGTGTGGTCGAGGTTGTTAGTTGCATAAGAGTTTGCCAGATTTTGTTGACCGGAAGTTAAAAACGGAGTATCCAATATATTTTTTTTTCCGGAGTATCGTTTCATGTAGAAAAAAATAGGCAACAACAATTTTAACAAAATAAGATACCTGTTGACCGAGATAAAACCTATGTGGAGCAGTTTTAATGTGCTGAATTTGTCTAACTATTAGGCCAAAGTAGTAGTAATCTAGTAAGTTGCACTGAACAGTTCAAGTACGATGTTGCGTTGGGTCAGCTTTTGTCCTATTTGTTAGGTATGTGATTTTTTTTTTTGAGTTCGTGATTGGCTGTGATTATTAACCATGATTATTTTAACCGCTTTCTTTTTGTGAAGAAAGATTGGGCTTGTTTCTGTTTTTTATGCAAGACATAGTAAGAAATAACTGTTTACAATTTATTTTTAAGTTGCTTGATTTGTTTGTTATTGAAGGAGCAAATCAGTTTGGTTGATTGTTCAATTGAACAATTGTCAAGTTCAAGTCCGTTTCATAGCTGTGTTTGTTTATTGTTTTGATTTGTTTCTCTGTTATTGCTATAACTGAAGATGAGATGATCGTGATCAGAATGTTCGAAAATTACAAATTTCGGTTTTTGGTTTATTAAGTGAACTTGTATATGGTATTGATGATAGATAAAACTTGGAGAAAATGGAACCAGCGGGTGTGTTGGTGACAACATAAGTGAAAAGGACCTTATTGGAAAGTCATGTGAACTATTCCTCTTCAGTTAGGGTTTGAGTAACTAGATCATGGGTAAAGTCATAGAGTAAAGCTTGCTTTCTATGAAAGTTCTAATACTGTTATAACCAATTTTTGTTAGCTCGTATGAAACTGTGATTATTACTTATTTTCGCTTGTAATAGGGAAGTTAATTCTTGTCCGGTGCGGATCAATGATATGACATTTGAGAGGATCGAGGGTGTTGTGCAAGATGAAGACATTTTCCAGGGAAGTATGATTGGGGATTCATCTCATAGGGTGTTGGTTTGGGATAATAAGGAAAATGGGAGGTAGGCATAGTTAACTTAGTGGGTTGCGTGTGTAAACCTAGGCTTTGAACGAAATATGCTCTGGTGTAACGTCCAGATCACTCATAAACTCATAACACTATTAATGATGAAAATATAATTATTTTGTTTCATAAACTTCGCAAATACAGAAATTGTTTGATAATAAGGCAAATAACATTACATTAAAAGAAAAGAAAGCAAATATTATTCATTTAAGTAAGGTAGTACTAGTTTTCTTGCCATGGTACTTCATCGTATCAAGCTGCAGAGCATTGCAAATAATATATTTGTCAACAATTAAGTTGGTGAGCTTTCATAAGTTTTTGCGTAGACATACATACATACATACATACATACATACATACATACATATATATATATATATTTACATATACACACGATTCAACGGTTGTCAAGTAATAAATATTCAAATATAAGTATATGAAATCAACTAGTGTCGTCCTCCCGTACTTTTAGCTGATGCCGTAATAAAGGGAAATGAGAACCACCCGTCAGACACTCCCACTATGTCTATGCGTTTGTGTAACTTCTATCATAAAAATAGTAAACATGTTGCAAGCAAGTCCACATATAATCATAAACAATATGCAAGAATTATATTAACACGAACGATAAATATGAATCGGTTTGTAAACAAACGCATAACTAACGAGATAAAGACTTGTGTCGTGCTACACCCCAAAAGTACGTAAAACGCTAAAAAAGGGGTTGTGTGAAACTCACATAAAATGCGGAAAATGCTAACGGTCAAGGCACACTAGCTGGTCCGAAAATTTGTCCAAATTTTTAAAGCATAAAAAAAATAAATACCTAATTGGAATAAACAAGCAATATATAATGGAAAAGAGTCTTAACGGATTTGGGGGCCCCTAAATTCTATATATATATATATATATATATATATATATATATATATATATATATATACTGATAAAAGTGTAAATAGATTTTTATTAGTTTAATTATTCCTAAAAAAGAAAAAAAAATCACTTTTGATTTTTAAACGAAAACTATAAGTTTAACCAGCAATATATAAATAAAGAATTATATATATATATAGTAAATGGAAATATTTTAAATGTTTAATGAATTTCTGTTTGGTTAACTAGTGATAGTGTTAGGATCGTAGGATTCATAATTTAAGCGAATTGAAACAATTCAGTCGAATGAAACAGTAAACTATTGATCTAATCCTTTGAACGGATTAGTTATCACTTTAGTTGAAATCATATTTGAATTACAAATTCAATTAGTATATAGAAAGAACATGTTAATCAAAAAAATTCATTTGAGCTAAATAAAAGATTTCATATGGAGGAACAACTATGCATTAACTATAATAGAATGATTACAAACTATTGCCTCCCCTCAACCTTAGCTCATTATTCACACTGAATTTTCAAGTACAAAAGTACACGATTCAGGTGAGTATTATGATGGTGAAAAGCGTTAATGAAGAAGAGACTCTCTTCTTCATTTTATAAATATGCAAATCTATTGATGAGCTTAAGGTGATAGTGACATCTAACAAAAACGGTTACAAACTACTAATGAAATTATTACAAATAACTGTCTATATGGAATCCTATGCTAACTACTGATCTTTGTTAAACTACTAATGTTTGAGCCATCAGTTGTTTTTCCTCAGCAGTATGGATCTTCAATAGTTTGTTGATCAGCTGTTTGTCTTCAGTTCTTTTATAGTCATCAGTTTGCAACATCAGATGTTTGTAGTAGTAGTTGTCAAAACATCATAATGAAGAACAACTGATGTTTGAGCAATCAGTTGTTTGGTATTTGGTCATTTGTTCTTTGCAAGGTTTAATAATCCCCCCTAAACTGATGATAACAAAACCTTTTTTTATTTTTGCTCCATTGTCTTATTTAGAAAGTCTTCTTTGGGTCGAGTCTTTGATGAACTTTATAAACTCAATGCCCAGAATATCATCATCTTCCATCTCTAATGGAAGGTCTAGCAAACATATCAACAACTCTTTTTCTAGCATAGGTACATATTGAAGATCAACCCTTTGTGTATTACCATAATCAAATTCCAAGGTTACGAAGGAGCTATTTTGATTTCACTCCATTTAATCACCTTAGTACTTGATTGGCTTTAAACAGTAGTATAAGCAATGGCCAATTTTGATAAAGAAGATGAAGAACGTAACAAATTAAAATCAAATTCAAATCCCATCTTGGAATCTCTATTTATGTCCTTGATAGCTTGAAGTTCTTCTTCTTCTTCTTCAATTAATTGTCTTCTTCTGGCTTGTAGGGGTATTTGTCGTTCATTTATACCTTCTTGTGCAGAGCTTGAAATCAGAGCAACTGTTTGGATAGATCTTTTCCTTGTAAGGAGTTTGATTGATGATAAAACTTTTGGTGTAGGGAACTTACCTGAATTCTACTTTCTTTCTTGTACAAGATCCCTGTAAGCAACTCTTAGCTTATTAATTCCCCATTTGGCAGTTTCTTTTCTTGAATAAAAATTATCCTCAGCTAATTCTATCTTCATTTTCAAGATTTATCTTTGTTTTTCTTCAGAGATCCTTTCCTTGACTACATCCCAATCAGGTTCAGGATGTCCTAATCAGGGTCTTGTTTAACAAGTCTTTCAATTCTTTCGCATTCAGCTTGCAGCTCTTCATAGGCCCACCCTATGAATTTTCGGAGAGTGAATTGTACTTGGCATGCTCTTTTAGCCAACTAAGAGCGCTTTTCTTAGCTTCCATCGATAGCTGCTTGTCAGCTATTGGTCTTTCAGAGGCAACAAGGTTTCTTTCATAAGCCTGTTGTTCAAGATCTCTTGCCTTCAGAAGCTCTTGCTGATACACTCTTGCACCTTCTTCATCACACATCATTTTTGCAGCCTCTATCAGAGCCCTCGCGGCTTCTTGTTCTTGATGGGAGATCAAATTAACCACATTCTTTGGCTTGAACTTTTTGGCAGGTGGAGCTGGTGGAGAATCTTCTTCTTCAGGAAGGATAAGCATTCTCTTTTTCAAACTAGTTTCAAAGCCTTTTGTTTGGCTAGGCTTTGAGTTCAAGGTTTCAACTACCTTTAGGATGGTACTTGGTTCTTGTGTTACCTTGGGTGCATCAACAATCTCTGAAGCAACTGTTGGTTCTTGTGGAGAACCAGTAGTTTGTCTTGTAGTAACATCAGCAGCTTTTGTAACTGCTGATATAGAAACAGCTTTTGGTGCAACAGTTGTTTGATCATTAGCAGCTTTTTCTTTAGTTTCATCAGTTGTTTAGGGAACTACTGGTATTTTCTTGGATTTTCCCCCTTTTCCTCCTCTATACACTGATTTATGCTTTTCATGCTTGAGGGGCCTGTTTCATCAGTTTTTTCTCTTAACTGCTTGACTAATGCCCTTTCTTTTGCTTCCCTTTCTTTCTTCAGTATTTCTTTTAATTTGGCAGCTTCTTCAGTAGTTCTAGTTTCTAAATTGTCTGGTTTCTTCTCAGCTGCCTTTCTGGAAGCATCGAGACTATTCTTCCCCTTTTTGGCATCAGAATAACCTGAGCTTTCTCTGGAACCATGGAGTAAGATGAGCAATACCTAAAGTGCTTCCAGTTGATTCCTTTGATCAACCATATGCTTTCTTAACTCATCTGCAAGATTATTGAGTGAGTTTCTAAGCAGGGTTGTGTATTAACTTTGGTGTTGAACATTTGGAATTGTGAAGTAATGTTAGTTTTGAGCTCATCAAGCTCTGGATTAGATGTGGTGATACCGTCTTGAGTGCTTGAGCTATGAGTGGTTGGAGGTTTTTGAGTGACTAGTTGTATGCAAGACTGGAATTCAATTATGATGGAGGCCAACAATTGTGTATTATCATGGTGTTGTTGGACTTGAGGTTAAGTCATGTTTGAGGTGAACGTTTTGAGCTCCATGACTTCAGAATTCAACCTTTGAACTTGGTATGCCAATTCATGAATAATTTTAGCATCAACTAACTTAATAGTCTCATCTACTGTCATCAATAGTTTTACTTACATCAGCAATTTTATCAGAGTAAAAATCAAGAATTGCATCTTCAAATTCATCAGATGCCCCTTTATCTTACCGGGGACTTCCAACTATGGCAGATATCAAAATATCATCAGTTGTTGTTAGGATAGGAGTTTTACTGCCTAAACTACTGTCGAACTATAAAACAATTGTTTCAGCAGTTGTAGTAGTTTTTCCTAATCCCAAATCCAAATCACCTGTAGTGATAGGGATTATAGCCTCCTCTTGCTCTTAGTTAGTGATACCCATCTCAAAAACAACAGTTTGGGAAATGGTTTTCCTTTCAGGTAATGTGGTGAAGAAAGGACTGCGCTCAGTGATGTTGGATACTTTAGTAATTACTTTAACAATTTGTTTATTGGTTATTATGTGATGATCCAATTGGGGTGAAAGAGAAGTAGCCCTTGGAGAGGGGCTTGGAGTTGGAGTGCTGATTAGCCTTCAACCCTTTGATGTGGTTCCCCTTTGCTTACAGCAGTTTCCTTATTTTATAAAGACTGAGAAGTTTGCTTGGGTGGAGGTGTGACTTGTTGTGCGGAAGTAACAACAGTCAATTGTCTTTGTGGGCTTCTTGTTTCCACAGGTGATTCATACACCTCAACCTCTTGAATGACCTTTTGGTTTTTCTTTTTGGGTTTTGGGTTGGTGGATTTCTTGGAAGTTTTCTTTTTGGTGGTAGGTGTGGGTTTCAAGTTACTAGGTTGAGTATCCTGATCACCATGAGCAGTAGGCCTACTTTCTATAATTGATGTTGTCGAGGCATCAACAATGGTTAGTAATTCCAAAAAACTTGTGTTATTTTGGAATTACTAACCTAGTTTTCTACCTTTGTTTCGATGAACAACGGTGTCTTGTCGTCCTCAGCATACTGGAATGAGGCATTTTTCCAAAAATTGCTGAGCGTTTGAGAATACAAATTAGGATTAGTAGTAAGTATACTGAAATAGTTACTACCGGTGATTGTTCCAATGATGTTGTCATATTTTGGATGGTGAGGATTGGTTTTTAAGTATGGTATGAGGTTGTGAGGTTTATTGAATTGAAGATTTCCAGGGTTTTGTGGCATAGTTGCATAGTGAGTAAGAATAGAGAGGATTAAGGGTGATAATTGTGATTTCACTGTTAGACGACAAGACATTTTATAGGTAAAAGCTTTCTTTAGGGTTAAGAAAGATGACTATGGAAGGGAATCTTTTGATTGGCGGAAGATTGGGTGGTTTAAGCAAGAGGATGCTAAAAGTTTACCGTTGAAACCACTTTTCCATTGAAACAATGGTAGTAATTCCAAAAAACTTGTGTTAAATGAAACAGCTGTTGCATGGTCCTTTGATCAGTATTTTTGAACAAAACTGATAAGTCCTTTTGAAAAATACTGATTTTCATCAGTAAGTTTAAGAAAACAGTAGGTTTGAAAGCATTGATCTTTACTTTTGATCCGTAGGTTTAAAAAACATCAGTTTTTCATTGTTTTTAATTGTTTACAAATCAAAGGATATACAAAAAGTCATTTCGAAAACATTTTTATTATCAAAAATCAGTGTAAACAACTATTTTAACTTAAAAAATGATTATTCAAAGTTTAACATCCCAATCTAGAAATCAGTTTTTGAAAATATGTTGAATCAATTGCTTTTGTAAACACATCTGCCAACTGATTTTCAGATGAAACATGTTCAGTTGAAATTAAACCTTTTTCATAGCAATCCCTTATGAAGTGATGTCTGATCTCAACATATATGGTCTTTGGATGCTGAAACGGAGTTTTGATGATGTTCATAGCAGTTTCACTATCCAATTTCAATGGAGTTTTTAAAGTTGTGATTCCATAATCCAGTAATTGGTTTTGACACCAGAGTAATTGTGACGTTCAACTTGCAGCAACAATATACTCAGCTTCAACAGCTGAGTTAGAAACATTTGTTTTGCTTCTTTCTCTGCCAGGATACTAGTGCATGTCTAAAGAGCTGACATCCTCCAGGTGTTTATTTCATATCAGTTGACAACCTGCATAATCACTATCTACAAAACCACCATGCTGGGTTTTTTATGCTAGATGGATACTAGATACCCAAGGTAGGCGACCTTTGAGATATCTAAATATCCTTTTGACAGCACTTAGGTGACATTCCTTTCGTGAAGCTTGATATCTTGCACACACAAAAAATGGCTTGCATTATATCAGGACTAGATGTAGTACGATACGTGAGACATCCAATCATACATCTATAAAATGTTTTGATCAGCATATTCACTAGTTTCATTAGGTGTTAATGGATCATTTTTTTTTGATTGGTGTGGAACTTTCTTTGCAATCAGTATTTTAAACAACTCAAGGAGATTTTTATCATATTTTTATTGATGTAGAAAAAATTCCTGTTTTAGGTTGTTTAACTTGCAAGCCAAAAAAGTATTGTAAATCACCCATATTACTCATTTCAAATTCAATTTCATGAGTTTTTGTGAAATCATCACATAACTTTGGATTTGTTG
>NW_027495895.1:0-220252 GCF_021521415.1 Bidens hawaiensis
AATCTCCTCATCTCGGTCTTTACAACGAGCAGCCACCAAACAACCTTTTTCCACTTCCAAATTAAACAAATTAGGAAATAAATTTTTTAGCGGGATACATCCAACCATACGCCCAACTAAAAATGAATTTTTAACCCGTTTACCAATTCACCTATGGTTAACTCATTTAACGACAGATGAGAGAAAGCAAGAAAGTTATGAATCTTTGCAATTGTTTCCCATGTTCCACTAAGTTTTTTTTATAAGGGAGAGCTGGCCACGTCGTAGGAGTATTATTGTGACAATCGTCAATTTCAGGTTAACTCCGTTAACTCAACTCCGTCAATTTAAACTTAAAGATCACTGAATCTATAACGCACACCTCATTACATTTAAACTAGGGTTTAAATGACGCTTAACACTTACTACATGTGTAGTCTTTCGGGAATTGCACCGAAACGCAAACGAGTTGACGCAAACGATTGGTGAATAAACGAAAAACGTCAAAACAATAATTATGTGATAATTATGTGTTAGACTTATGTGTTATGTGATAACATTCTTATAAACATTAACTTAATGTGCTAGAACTAATTATTTAAGCTAGAGAAGTAACATGTGGAAGTTGAGGGACTTGAGTGTAATATATTGTTATTAAATAATATTATTATAAACCCTAACTCTCCTCTTTCTCTCCCTCATACCCGACGGCAGCCTCTAACCCCCCCCCTTGCGATCGGTCTTCATACACACACATACTACCATTGTTTGATCTTGTCTTTCACAATTGAAGCATCCTACATCCGTTTCTAGCCATCCTCTACCTTCCTATTGCTTGTATTGGTGTTTTTGAAGGTATAATTGCAAACCCTAGGTCCGATTTTCATATGTATATGTGTTCATATGTTTTATCTTGATTTGATGATGGATTGATTGTGATATGATAACTAGAATTGGTATTATTACATGTTAATTGATGTGTTCTTGATTTTGAATTCAAATAAAACCCTAACCATGTATGTATGGTGTAATTGATATGCATGGATAGTGGTTATAGTGTCTAGAATGTTATATGAATGATTTGTGGTCCATAGATAGTTAATATGTTGAGTTTGGATGCAAACAGTTTCTGGACAGATTGTGTTGTTGATGTTCAATTGACTGTAACGGGGTGTAAATGTGAAAATTGGTTGAGATAATTGATACTGCAGTAAACTAGGTTGAGTCTAGTTTCTAAAGAATATAAATTTGCAATTTTTGGACGTTTAAAAGTAAACCTTTATGATTTTACAAAAACATTGTGCAAAGCTGAGTTGTTAGACCTGCTGTTAGGTTGTTTTGTAAATATTATATCTCATGAACTACAAGGCCAAATGGGTTGGTTCCACTTCTGGAAGTTAACTCGTTGAGTTAAGAACCAAACCCAATTGGTCTTGCACTTGTTGGATTTTTCATTTAACGGGAATTTTAAATAACATTCTGTTGCGCATGAATTTGACTGTTATGAGCTTGCTATAACGTTTTGATCATTATGAGAAATCTATGTGGAATAAAAATAAAATAAAATATGTTCTGGAAACCTAACACATGTATGCTTTTGTGATGATTTTTGGTAAATTAATTGAGATGCTATGATCGGTGGAATAGTACAATCTTTCAAGTAGAATTTCTGTCTCGGTGAAACTAGCTGCTGAATTTTGTGAAAATGCATGAAACATGTAATTGCTAGTTAATTATTATGTTTTGACCAAATTGCCCTTGCGGGGAATAATTGCTATATAATTGTTATGTTTTGACCAAATTGCCCCTGCGGGAAATACTTGCTAAATAGTTGTCGTGTTTTGACCAAATTGCCCTTGCGGGGAATAATTGCTAGTTAATTGTTATGTGTGACCAAATTGCCCTTACGGGGAGTAATTGCTAGTGATGTACGTTATTAATACATGACACGTAAATAATTGATCACACATGTAATGTATCACGAATGTACTTGTTAAAGTCACACACGATTCACAAACGAAACACGAAACACATTGTGTGCATAGGTATTTTGTGCCGAGTCTAGAGACTCGATAATAGTTCCGACACTTAGAAAAAAAAATCTCTTTGTTGTGTTAGAACGCTAGAGAGAGTTTTTCTGTGACGCGCATCCTTTGGTGATTTATTTTGGGGAATTCTTCTCAAATAGTGAGTTCACTTACCCCTCTAAACTGTTTTCAAACGCTTTTCACTTGGGGAGATAACATACTCCGAAAACGCATTTAAGATTTTGTTAGTATAAATTATATATCACTTGTAAAGAATAAGTGGCAAACGCAATAACTAAAGTCCTTCATTCACATCGAACCGTTTAATATTGGATAATAGCGAGTCATTGTTGAGTAGTACTACTGGGTTTGACAAACCCCACCCAACGCTAAACTCGACTGGAGGTCGAGTGGGTGTAATCTTGGCTAAACACATACCATGGTCGGGATAGACCTGGTGGCAAGGCAAATGATAAACAGTCAGCTTCGGTGTCGAACACTTAGTAATACTTGATATATAATTGATTTAACACTATCTGGTAACGCAAAACGCTAAACGCAAAACGCTAAACGCAAAACGCTGAACGCAAAACGCTAAACGCTTTATTTTATATAAACTTGTGAACTCACCAACCTCGTGTTGACACTTTTAGTATGTTATTCTCAGGTAGCCGAGGCGGGCGCGCGGTATAGGATCATGCATGGTTTTTGAACATTCTGATATGCAAACATGTTTTTAACTATTATTACTTGGGTTTTAAGTCGTCCTGCGTGACGCAACTTTTGTCTTTTGGTTTTTACGCTTCCGCACTTAATTTCATTTAAACGTTTTTATGGTTTGATTATAACTAATGATTCCGATCCTGTTAGTTCACACCCTCTGACGGTAAAACTCCGTTAGTGGATTTTGAGGGTGTGACAGATTGGTATCAGAGCCATTGGTTATAGCGAACTAGAAGCTGCATGCATACTAGACTATAACCGCGACGACCCATTAGTTATAATGATACGTACTGCATATGTTTGTGTAGTCTTTGTTTTTCTTATCTCCTTACCTCATTCACTCATACGCGCGCATACACGGCTTACCTGTAGAAATGTCGACACCACCATCATCATCATCCGATCAGATGACTCATGCTCATGGGAAAGAACCGCAGCTACCTACCTTATCGCCACCCCGTATAGTCCCGGAACTCGAAGCTCCCGCACCGAAGAGGTATCGCTTATCCGAAGGCATGTACGAAAACGAAGTTAGCTGGGATTGGTACCCTAATATGATCAGAACCGTGAACAAGTTCCCCCATTACCCCACCCGAACCATCCTGCTTACCCCAACACCTTACCACCCATAACCGAACCTGTAGAGCGTGTGCTCGCAGCTGTTGTTTCTTGTTTGGAGCGTGACGTGGGTTACATGCGCTATACGAGAGCTAACGTATCCGGACTGTTAAAAGATGGAACCAAAACTAAAGAGGAAATTTCCCGCCTGACAGCGGCAATGAAGGAAATGCAAGAGGCTAGTGATAAACAGATGAAAATTATGAGAAAGATGCAAGCCGAGATGATAGAATTGCAAGAGCAACTCCAAGTAGCAAGGACCCGAACCGAGATAGCTTTAGAACGTTGCGATGTCTTACAAATGCAAATTGCTCAAAACGCAGCCAAACCTGAGGCAGAACCTGAGGCAGAGCCTGAAGAGGAACCCGAAGAGGAACCTGAGGAGGATCCCGAGGAAGATCCCGAGGAGGAACCTGAAGAAGAACCGGGGGAAGAACCGGTTGAGGAGGAGGCACACTCAGAGGTGTCCTCAGACGATGACATCTAAGGATGATAACTCCTAGATGGAGGGGTTGTCTCCATCCAAACTATTATTTTCTATAATTTTAAGGATTGATTTGAAATACTTTGTAGCGAATACAATGGTTTTAATCATGAATTATTATTTGGATTAATATGTGTTTGTGATGTGATGTTTGTTTCTTATTTCTTTCTTACCTATCTTTTTATTACATGTATGGCGTGTTGCATATGAAAGAAAAATTCATGTTTAACATTTTATGCTGTGATTATAGGAAATGGCAGGAAGAAATGCTGGACACGGACGTGGTAACATCAACTTGACTGCAGCAGAACTCCAAACTCTGCTGAACGACCACGCGGCGGCCGCTCTAACCGCACATGTATAGAACCAAGCTCGAGGTCCAATTGGAACGTGTACCTTCAAGAATTACCTTGACTGCAAGCCCAGTACGTTTAAGGGCACCGAGGGAGCTATAGGCTTCCTGCGTTGGGCTGAGAAGGCCGAATCGGCGTTTGAGATGTGTAATTGCCCCCCTGCTAGTAGGGTCAAGTTTGCTGCTGGAACACTAGAAGATTCTGCCCTCACTTGGTGGAATTCAAACGTGCAGATTCTTGGGTTGGAACTGGCTAATGCTATGAACTGGGAGGAGTTCAAAAACATGATGCGAGAAGAGTACTGTCCGAGAAAGGAGATTGCAAAGTTGGAGTCAGAGTTTTGGTCATTGAAGATGGTGGGTTCAGAAATCGAAGCCTACACCACCTGTTCTCACGAGTTAGCGGTGATGTGTCCACGGATGGTAGACCCGCCGAGTAAGAGGGATTGAAATGTATATTGATGGGTTAGCACCGCAGATTCAGGGCATGGTGACGTCTTCCCGACCAGCCACGATCAAACAGGCGATCCGGTTAGCTCACAAACTGACGGATCAAGCAGTGACCCAAGGTGTGCTACCACCTAGGGGTTCAACCACAAAAGCCCGTGACAACCCGAGTACTGACAACAGCAGCAACAGCAACCCGAGCAGCGGAAAGAGAAAGTTTGACAGCACCAGATCCTCATCCTCGAACCCCCCACTGCAACAACACTACCGTAAGCCCGAATTCGCTCGGAGTTTCAACCATCAGGGTCACAACAACAATAACAACGGTAGCGGGCAGGGTTCGAGCGGCTATGCTAGGAAGTACCCGAAGTGCAACAGGTGTAACTATCATCATGCTGGCCCGTGTGACCGCGTCAAGTGTCTGAGATGCGGAAAGACGGGTCATCAGGCCAAGGAATGTAGGGGAGACCTTGCGGCAAAGGGTGCTCCTAAACCACCCATGACGATCAAGGGATGTTTTGAGTGTGGTCAAGAGGGCCATTTTAAGAAGGACTGCCCTAAGCTGAGACAGAACGACAACAATGGAGGTAATGGAAATGGCAGTGGTGGTGGAAACAATGGTAAAGGAAGAGCTTTTGTTATTGGGTCGGGTCAAGCCCGCAATGATCCGTACGTGGTGACTGGTAAGTTCCCTGTGAACGATTGTTTTGCTTCTGTATTGTTTGACACTGGAGCTGATAGGAGTTTTGTGTCGAAAGCCTTTAGTCAACTCTTAGACCTAACTCCAACCCCGTTAGATGCTAAGTTTCCTGTTGAATTAGCTGACGGTAAGACTATAGTAACGACTATGTACTTGCGGGATGTAAGTTAAAACTGTCAGGTCATGTTTTTGATATTGACCTTATTACTTTTACGCTTAGTAGTTTCGATGTCGTGGTCGGCATGGACTGGTTATCCGAGAACCGAGCGGAGATTATATGTCACGACAAGATAGTCCACATTACTACCCCTTCCGGCGAGATCATTTCGATCCGAGGTGAGAGAAGCGGCATGACCACCAGCGTCATTACCCTCATGAAGGCGCATAAGTATCTACGAAAGGGTCATCCGGCAATTTTGGCGCATATTGTTGAGAAACCCGCGGAGGAGAAGCGAATTAAAGATATACCGATTGTGCGACCGAAAGTTTTCCCGGAGGATTTGCCTGGACTCCCTCCTTTTCGTCAAGTCGAATTCCAAATCGAGTTGACACCCGGTGCAGCACCCATAGCACGAGCCCCGTATCGGCTCGCACCGGCGGAGCTTCAGGAACTGTCCACTCAGTTGCAAGATTTGTTGGATAAGGGTTTTATCCGACCTAGCTCATCGCCATGGGGAGCCCCTGTCTTATTTGCCAGAAAGAAGGATGGGACTTTTCGAATGTGTATCGACTACCGGGAGTTGAACAAAGTGACGGTCAAGAACCGTTATCCTTTACCCCGAATTGATGATCTGTTTGACCAGCTTCAAGGATCGAGTTATTACTCGAAGATCGATCTGCGATCTGGTTACCATCAGCTTAGAGTGCGCGAGGAAGATATTTCAAAGACGGCTTTCAGAACACGGTATGGTCACTACGAGTTTTCGGTTATGCCTTTTGGCTTAACTAACGCACTAGCCGTATTTATGGATCTCATGAATCGAGTATGCAAGGCGTACCTCGACAAATTTGTGATTGTGTTCATTGACGATATCCTGGTCTATTCCAAGGACAAGGCAGACCACGAGGAACACTTAAGGGTAATTCTGGTATTATTGAAGAAGGAACAACTGTACGTAAAACTCTCGAAATGCGAATTTTGGCTTCGCTAGGTTCACTTTTTAGGACATGTGATCAACGAGAACGGTATCCATGTCGATCCCGGTAAGGTAGAGGCCATCAAAAACTGGGAAGCACCTAAGACTCCGACTGAGGTGCGGCAATTCCTAGGACTGGCCGGCCACTACCGGCGTTTCATCGAGGGATTTTCAAAGATTGCTCAACCCCTCACCGCTTTGATTCACAAGGGTACTAAGTACAATTGGGGAGACGCGCAAGAATCCGCTTTTCAACTGTTGAAAACCAAACTCTGTAGCGCTCCTATTTTAGCCCTCCCCGAGGGAACAGAGAATTTTGAGGTACATTGTGACGCATCGATACAAGGTCTCGGTTGTGTGCTGATGCAACTCGAGAAGGTTATAGTCTATGCCTCTCGACAACTACGGGTTCACGAGAGGAACTACACCCATGATTTGGAACTTGGAGCTGTGGTGTTTGCCCTTAAGATATGGAGGCATTACTTGTACGGTACCAAGTTTACCATTTACACCGACCACAAGAGTCTCAAGCATATCTACGATCAGAAGGAGCTGAACATGCGACAACGTCATTGGGTCGAGCTGCTTAAGGATTATAATTGTGCCATCAAGTACCACCCTGGGAAGGCCAATGTAGTGGCCGACGCTCTCAGCAGAAAAGAAACAGATAAACCCAGGCGAGTGCGAGCATTGCAACTCACGATTCCTGCCAACTTACCCGATCAGATTCGCCATGCCCAACTCGAAGCTTTGAAAGATGATAATCTTCCATCGGAACTCATGCGGGGTATGAACAAGCAACTTGAAACCAAATCGGACGGGGTCTTATATTTTAAGAACCGGATTTGGGTTCCACGGTACGGAGAGTCGAGAACTCTGGTGATGGATGAAGCACACAAGTCCCGATATTCTATCCACCCTGGCTCAGATAAAATGTATCATGATTTAAAGGCACTTTATTGGTGGCCGAACATGAAAGCCGACATTGCCACCTACGTGAGCAAATGCTTGACTTGTGCCAGAGTCAAGATAGAATACCAGAAACCATCTGGCCTACTACAGCAACCGGAACTTCCAATGTGGAAATGGGAACACATTTCAATGGACTTCATCACGGGATTACCTAAAACACCGACGGGATGCGATATCATCTGGGTGATCGTTGACCGGTTGACTAAGTCCGCACACTTTTAGCGATTAAGGAATCGGACAAAATGGAAAGATTGACTCGCGTCTACATGAAGGAAGTAGTGTCTAGACACGGAATGCCTGTCTCAATCATTTCTGATCGAGATTCTCGTTTCACTTCGCACTTTTGGAAGTCACTACAAAGCGCACTAGGCACACGTCTTGATATGAGCACAGCCTACCATCCTCAGACAGATGGGCAAAGTGAACGAACTATTTAGACCTTGGAGGATATGTTGCGTGCTTGTGTGTTGGATTACGGAAAAAGTTGGGAACCTCACTTACCTTTGGTAGAGTTTTCGTATAATAACAGCTACCACGCAAGTATTAAAGCAGCGCCGTTTGAAGCACTGTACGGACGGAAGTGTCGATCACCTCTCTGCTGGGCAGAGATGGGTGACAGCCAAATCACTGGTCCAAAACTGGTACTCGAAACTTCGGAAAAGATTGTTCAAATCCGAAACCGCATGGCAGCAGCACGAGATCGCCAAAAGAGTTACGCCGACAAGCGCCGAAAACCTCTCGAATTTCAAGTGAATGACCAAGTGTTACTCAAAGTCTCACCTTGGAAAGGTGTGGTTCGCTTTGGGAAGCGAAACAAACTTAACCCACGATACGTTGGTCCTTACTGGATAACAGAACACGTTGGTCCGGTGGCGTACCGACTGGACCTACCAACGGAACTCAGTGGCGTACACAATGTATTCCACGTATCCAATTTGAAGAAATGCCTATCTGATAAAACCCAAGTAGTTCCTTTGGATGAACTGCAAGTTGATGAACAGTTACGCTTCATTGAAGAACCAGTCGAAGTTTTGGATTGGGAAACCAAAACACTCAAGCACAGCAAGATTCCAATTGTTAAGGTTCGTTGGAACTCGAGACGTGGACCGGAGTTCACGTGGGAACGCGATGATCAAATGAAGAAAAAGTATCCTCACCTTTTTGAAGGGCTGACCAAACACCGAAAACCGCGAAACCCGACAAACCGTCAGAAATCACCGGAGGTATGAATTAAATTTCGGGACGAAATTTCTTTCTACTAGGGGATGATATGACAAACTGAAAATTTTTCTTACTTTTTCAGACACTCATCACGACTTAACTCAAATTTTCGGGACGAAAATTCTTTAACATGGGAATGATGTGACAATCGTCAATTTCAGGTTAACTCCGTTAACTCAACTCCGTCAATTTAAACTTAAAGATCACTGAATCTATAACGCACACCTCATTGCATTTAAACTAGGGTTTAAATGACGCTTAACACTTACTACATGTGTAGTCTTTCGGGAATTGCACCGAAACGCAAACGAGTTGACGCAAACGATTGGTGAATAAACGAAAAACGTCAAAACAATAATTATGTGATAATTATGTGTTAGACTTATGTGTTATGTGATAACATTCTTATAAACATTATCTTAATGTGCTAGAACTAATTATTTAAGCTAGAGAAGTAACATGTGGAAGTTGAGGGACTTGAGTGTAATATATTGTTATTAAATAATATTATTATAAACCCTAACTCTCCTCTTTCTCTCCCTCATACCCGACGGCAGCCTCTAACCCCCCCCCCCCCCCTTGCGATCGGTCTTCATACACACACATACTACCATTGTTTGATCTTGTCTTTCACAATTGAAGCATCCTACATCCGTTTCTAGCCATCCTCTACCTTCCTATTGCTTGTATTGGTGTTTTTGAAGGTATAATTGCAAACCCTAGGTCCGATTTTCATATGTATATGTGTTCATATGTTTTATCTTGATTTGATGATGGATTGATTGTGATATGATAACTAGAATTGGTATTATTACATGTTAATTGATGTGTTCTTGATTTTGAATTCAAATAAAACCCTAACCATGTATGTATGGTGTAATTGATATGCATGGATAGTGGTTATAGTGTCTAGAATGTTATATGAATGATTTGTGGTCCATAGATAGTTAATATGTTGAGTTTGGATGCAAACAGTTTCTGGACAGATTGTGTTGTTGATGTTCAATTGACTGTAACGGGGTGTAAATGTGAAAATTTGTTGAGATAATTGATACTGCAGTAAACTAGGTTGAGTCTAGTTTCTAAAGAATATAAATTTGCAATTTTTGGACGTGTAAAAGTTAACCTTTATGATTTTACAAAAACGTTGTGCAAAGCTGAGTTGTTAGACCTGCTGTTAGGTTGTTTTGTAAATATTATATCTCATGAACTACAAGGCCAAATGGGTTGGTTCCACTTCTGGAAGTTAACTTGTTGAGTTAAGAACCAAACCCAATTGGTCTTGCACTTTTTGGATTTTTCATTTAACGGGAATTTTAAATAACATTCTGTTGCGCATGAATTTGACTGTTATGAGCTTGCTATAATGTTTTGATCATTATGAGAAATCTATGTGGAATAAAAATAAAATAAAATATGTTCTGGAAACCTAACACATGCATGCTTTTGTGATGATTTTTGGTAAATTAATTGAGATGCTATGATCGGTGGAATAGTACAATCTTTCAAGTAGAATTTCTGTCTCGGTGAAACTAGCTGCTGAATTTTGTGAAAATGCATGAAACATGTAATTGCTAGTTAATTATTATGTTTTGACCAAATTGCCCTTGCGGGGAATAATTGCTATATAATTGTTATGTTTTGACCAAATTGCCCCTGCGGGGAATACTTGCTAAATAGTTGTCGTGTTTTGACCAAATTGCCCTTGCGGGGAATAATTGCTAGTTAATTGTTATGTGTGACCAAATTGCCCTTACGGGGAGTAATTGCTAGTGATGTACGTTATTAATACATGACACGTAAATAATTGCTCACACATGTAATGTATCACGAATGTACTTGTTAAAGTCACACACGATTCACAAACGAAACACGAAACACATTGTGTGCATAGGTATTATGTGCCGAGTCTAGAGACTCGATAATAGTTCCGACCCTTAGAAAAAAAATTCTCTTTGTTGTTTTAGAACGCTAGAGAGAGTTTTTCTGTGACGCGCATCCTTTGGTGATTTATTTTGGGGAATTCTTCGCAAACAGTGAGTTCACTTACCCCTCTAAACTGTTTTCAAACGCTTTTCACTTGGGGAGATAACATACTCCGAAAACTCATTTAAGATTTTGTTAGTATAAATTATATATCACTTGTCTAAGTGGCAAACGCAATAACTAAAGTCCTTCATTCACATCGAACCGTTTAATATTGGATAATAGCGAGTCATTGTTGAGTAGTACTACTGGGTTTGACAAACCCCACCCAACGCTAAACTCGACTGGAGGTCGAGTGGGTGTAATCTTGGCTAAACACATACCATGGTCGGGATAGACCTGGTGGCAAGGCAAATGATAAACAGTCAGCTTCGGTGTCGAACACTTAGTAATACTTGTTTTATAGGCTAGCTACCTATAGATATATAATTGATTTAACACTATCTGGTAACGCAAAACGCTAAACGCAAAACGCTAAACGCTGAACGCAAAACGCTAAACGCTTTATTTTATATAAACTTGTGAACGCACCAACCTCGTGTTGACACTTTTAGTATGTTATTCTCAGGTAGCCGAGGCGGGCGCGCGGTATAGGATCATGCATGGTTTTTGAACATTCTGATATGCAAACATGTTTTTAACTATTATTACTTGGGTTTTAAGTCGTCCTGCGTGACGCAACTTTTGTGTTTTGGTTTTTACGCTTCCGCACTTAATTTCATTTAAACGTTTTTATGGTTTGATTATAACTAATGATTCCGATCCTGTTAGTTCACACCCTCTGACGGTAAAACTCCGTTAGTGGATTTTGAGGGTGTGACAATTATGAAGTGCCATTATCACTTTCCTCCAAAGACTTCCTTCTTCCACCTTATACCTCCACCACCACCTAGATAAAAGGGCAAAATTAGAGACTTTAACGAACACAATCCCAATCCCCCATTTATTTTTTATTACTCAATCAATTTTGCTCTACTTTTAGATAATTCATAATTTATATATATAATAATTACTTGTGAGTAAAACATGTAGAATAAAAAAAGAATAAAAGAGAGAATCAAAATAATTGTTTCTTGTGACTGATCATAAAATGTATGACTTGGTAGGTAAAAAAGTTGCAAATATAACTGACATATAATTATTTGAATAACTACAATACAAATTTATAAATACATAAATAATCATAAAAATAATGAGTAAATATTTAAATATAATATGTTGTGAGATATAAATAAATATTTAGTTTGAATAATTTAAAAAAAACTTATTTAACACATTTATTATATATAATATATGTATATATATATAAATTTATAAAGACGTTCAACGATGAGGAAACGTGAATTAAAGTGTCGGGTTTTAAATAGAAATAATAAGGTTTACTATTAATATATACTTTTAATAATACACACAGACACACACACACACACACACACACACATATATATTATACACATACATGTACGAATGCTTGAAACGGGATTATCTGACAAGAAACGTAACCTTAAAGATGTCGGTTAAGTAAATTAATGTTTATTTAATATGTAACTATAATTATAAATCATTAAAAGGTCTATAAAATAAAAAGATAAAAACGGGGCTACTGGGACTCAAACCCGAGTGGACCAGTACCTCCGAGTTTAAAGCACACACACATACCAATAGCTGAGCTGGGGTGTTATATGGTGAACAAACACAAACAAAAAATTAAATACAGTAACTAAAGTACCCAGATAGGATTAAGAACCCTAATATTTTGATTGATCAATTAGTTTGTTTTTTGTTTAACTAACGTTAGGGCTATTAATATATGGATCAAAACGACCATGCTACATATCTCAATTACCTACCGATGAAGAATTGATGGCCAAATCGCACGAAACATCGCCTGCGTACCCACGAACAGGAACAGACAGCTGCAAGCTTTGATAATCTAATTAATGATAGGGCTTTCTGTCATTACGTTTAGAAGACGGCGAGGACCAAATTAATTGAATTATCAATGAGCCTAGATAGTAAATCACTCGTGGCTTAGGACAGTTTAATAATATTGTTAATATGCATCATATTGGTTCTCTTTTCCTAATTAACAATGTCGGTGTAACTCGTATAACACGTAATAACGATCTGAAAATATCACTTCCGCCATAGAGCTAAGATTGTGGGGATGAGGGAAGACTAAAGGAAGATTGGAATCTTCTCAACCTCCTGGGAAAATGGCTAAGTATAGAAACCGAGCAAACTTGGACATCCGAGCAAGCTTAAACATAGTCAAGCAAGGTATTTTTCACTTCGAGTAAAGTTATCCAGGAATTCTTCTTAAGTGTTAGTTCAAGCAAACTACACTTCATCAAGCAAGGTTGTTCATCAAGTCAAGTAAGGTTTGTTTAAGAGCAAACTCTTGACTAAACCAAGCTAAACCCAAGTATTTTGGTGGATCGAGCAAGGTTTATTTATAATAAACATTGGTCCCAGCTTGAAGGAAGTTGATGAAGAAATTACTTAAGAACTTCTAACGAGCAAGGTTCAATCTCGAGTAAGCTACAGTGTCACCAGCACACTTGGATTTGTTCAAATAAGTTAAGTAACAAAAGGTTGAAGGGATCTCTGAAGAACAAGTTTGCTCGTAGGACCTTATCGGGCAAAGTTTGATATGGTCAAGATGATTGAAATCTGCTTGAAGAATATTTTCTAAGGAAAATATTTGAAGTAATACTTACTCGAAGAATTGTTCTCCGGCACACTATGATTACCAGATCTGCTCGACAAGGACAAAAGCTACAAAGCTTACTCGAAGACCTGTTTACACTTAGAAACTTTTGTAATATGTTTGAATATGTTTTGTATCAATGATTAGGGTCTCTAGAAGGAATGTCAGGTGTCACGGCACACCTATAAAAGGAAAATTTAGGGCACGCCTATGATACAGAGAATAGACGAGACAACGAGAATATAGTGATTTGACGGCTGTCTTTATCTTGTACGAAAAAGCTGCCATAAATCCATACATTCACCAAGGAACCCTAATTGATTTTTGTTTGTATCATTCACAATACTAAATGGAAATCTTTACCTTTCTGTTCGTTGAGCAATACTGAGAATATTATTGTTTCCACTTTTAATATTCTTTTGTTCTTTTCACAAAAAAGTATGTCATAACCTTATTGTCGACACATTTGTGTGGGTTACGATAGTGAGTGATTGAGCAATTAAGTGAGATATACAGGACCAACAAGTGGTATCAGAGCTTGTTTTGCTGCTCTTTGTGAAAAACTATTGCTGAATATTGTTGATTGTGAAGATGAAGAATGACATTAGCTGACAACTGTTCCATTGGTTTGTGACGTCATTTGTCATGTTTCATATTTTGCTCTTATCCATCCAGATCTATCAAATATGAGGATTTAGTCCACAGATCTGATTGTTTTTCAAATTTGCTAAATTTTTATTTTTAAGTTTGTTAAGTTTTTCATTTTAAAAATACTCTAAAATATACCAAAAATATGTCTGGATCAATGGAAAAGCAAGAGGTTTCCACTAACAAGATTCTGAGACTATTTGGACAGGAAAACTATATAAAGTGGAAAGTGTTGTTTGAAGCTGCCGTTTGCTACAATGACGTGGAGATGTGGAACTCCATCAAAAATTAACCATATGTTCCTGATGGGACAAATAGTAATCAAACTATTGATCGACAAATGAAAAAGAAAGATGGCAGAGCTTTGTCAATGCTGAAATTAGGTCTATCATGGAATATCCTGACTAGTGTAACTCATCACACAATAGCAAAAGCAATGTTTGATGGTGTGGTAGAAATGTTTGAAGGCAATACCGAGCTGAAGGATATAATGAAGGATCGATTGAAGCAACAACTTGACTGTTTCAAGTTTAGGGAAGGTGAAAGACTGAGGTCTGTGTTACAGAAGTTCATGGCAATTGTTAATGAAATCAGAAACAACTGATTTGGCTATCACTGATTTCAATTTGAACAAGAAGCTATATTCTTCACTATCGGGTGAATGGTACACGACGAGCAAGTTTATCAAACAGAAACCTGATTTTTCTTCTTTGAAGCTAGATGATGTTATCTGCTTTTTACAAGAAGTAGAGCATGAGATGATAGAGAACAACATGTTCAAAGAAGACAGACCAAGTTTTCAAGTGTCCAATTCCCTCATTGCACAAATGGGAAATTTGTCCATAAAGAATCAAGAACAGATTCCCATCATAGAAGAGCCAAGTGAATATGGTGGTGAGACACCTAGGGGGTTTGTTGCGGGCAATTCAAACAATAAAGGTGGACAAACAAGATTTAATGTCCAATTTATTGATGACAATGATACTCTATGGCCAGTGGATATGCTCCTTATGGTGGTGGCAATTATAATCAAGGAAATGAATATCAAGCTCTATTTTCAATGTTTATTGAATCCTACAATGCTTTTGTGGCTAAGAATCTGATTCATACTAGTATGGTTCAAGAGGACCTTGAACAAATTGATGCTGATGATTTAGAAGACATGGATTTGAAATGGCAAGCTGCAATGCTAACCTTGAGAAGCAAGAAGTTGTTCAATAGAACTGGAAGGCCCTTTGTCTTTGTTTCAAATGACAAAATAGGATTTGACAAATCAAAAGCAATCTGCTGTAACTGTCAACAGCCGAGACACTTTGCAAGGGAATGCAATCAACCTAGACAATTCCAAAACAATCAACCTAGAAATCAGTTTCAATATCAGAATTAGAATCAGGGTCAGCAGAGGCAATTCAACAACCCACAATCACAGAATCATCAGCAAGTAATCCCACAACAACAGAACTTTCAAAGAAACCAACAAAACCCTCCACAATCTCCTACAAATCAAAACAAAAACAATACCAACCAAGAAATCAAGGAAATGTTGCATTAGCTCCACATCAGCAAGAAGGTAGATTTGATTGGAGCAATCATGCTAATGACATTGAAAAGGGCAATGTAGCATTCATGCCAAGATAGAGAATGAAGTTGAATCCTCATCATCTCAGGTACATTCAAATCTTTTAAAACTTGAATTACTTGAAACGAATGAATCATTGAGAATGACTGTTGGAAAACTTCAAAGTGAATGTTTTAAGAAAAAAAAGCATGATAAATGTCTATGAAACAAGTGAGTTAATCTATGAAAATAAAATTAAAAGTCTGGAAGAAGATTGTATGAATAGTTATATGACTCAACCAGATATGCCACTGAAATAGAAGAGTTTGAAGAAAATGTATCTAGAAGAAAAGTTGAAGAATACTCAACTTGAAGTTGAAAATGATTTTCTGAAGAATCTCGTCTCAACTGGAAATATTTGTGGAAAAATGAGAAAGATCAAGGAGGAAGATAAGTTTAATGCTGTTCCTCCACCTTTCAATAACAATTACTCTTTGAAAGTGGATATGGAAAAGAGAAATTCCTACCTTGATCAGTTTAAAGAAGTGTTTAAAGAAAAGGAAGTATTCATTGAAAATTATAAGTTGGTTGAAGTGGATGACAAGGGTGAGCTTGTGATGAAGAAAGAAGTGAATGAAGAGAAGTGTGCTGAGATTTCTGTTGGTGTGCAAGTGTCTGAAGATGATTTGATGATGACTGTTTGAACAAAGATGACTTGATTGATTCAAGTGATGAAAGTTCAAGTAATGAAAGTTCAAAGGTTGGAAGAAAGGGAAAACGAAACTCTATAAGCAAGCTTCCTTTACTGCCAAAGATAACTCCCAAGATGAAGAAACACCATGAGCAAATGAGAAGAGAACACAAATCCTTTGATATTTGTTATGGTTCAAAGGCAAAGAAAAACAATGAAAAATCAGACAAAGTGCCACAAAGAAGGGAAAGTATCAAAGAAAACAAGAAAACAGAAGAAACCATGAAGAATGATAATCTTTTCATTCATGTTTACCCTGTTTTCTCAAACCAAGAGTTGTTTGATATTGGGTAAGTGGAAAGTATGGAAGACTATGAAAGAAGGCAATCAAGGTTTAGTGGCAACATAGATGATGAACCAATCAATATGGAAAGAATAATCTTTGTCAAGAGTTCAGTAGAAAGACAAGATATTAAAATTAAGGAATTTGTACCTTTCTCAACTGACTACGATGGTCTCAAAACTCAAAAGACTGTTGGAGTTGACCCCCCAAGACCAAGTGAAAGATTCAAAAAGGGGAAGTTAAGTGAGAGCTTCAAAGGAAAAGCTTGGTGCAAGCATTGTGATGTGTACGGACATCACACTGATTCTTGTCATGAAAGATTTACATTCAATCCATTTCATGTTCCAAATACAAGTAAGTTTGGATAAGACTTTGGTCTTTACAAGAAGAAGTATGATGAATACTTGGGCAAGGGTAAGAAGTTGTCTGATAATGCAGTGAACAGTGTTGAAACAAAAAGTGAGAAGAAAACTGAAACTGTTGACAAGGAAGAGAACAAAAATTTGAATGAAAAGAAGAAGGCTCCAATGATGAAACAACCTATTAGAGTTAAACCTGATAAGGCTGTTGAAACTGTGAGGACAATTGACCATGGAAAGTCAACAGATTGTGAAGACAAATTTAAAAGGGAAGTTTTCAAGAGAAAGAAATCAAAAGAGTTGAATGGTGATGAGAAATTTCTGTTGTGGTTTTGAGACACAAGGATTTCTGTGGAAACCCAGATGTGAAACTCAAGTGACATATGAAACACTAGTAACAAGTGTGAAGAGAGAATTTGTCATTGAGGAATGCACAAGCATAGTTTCATATGTGGGAATACCATATGAAATTGGCTATGAAACAAATGATTCTGATGAATCATGTGAAGTTGTTTACGAGGACCCCAAACCAAATGCAACAATTGTTCATGTTGCTGATTATTTGCAAGCTGATCCAGCTTGTATTTCATCACTTAACTGATCTTTTTCTTCGTTTTATTCAGGAACAATCTACAACAATCAATGATGTATGGTATATGGACAGTGGATGTTCCAGGCACATGACATGTGACAAGAGATCACTGGTGAACTATGAAGACAAGTTTGAAGGACCCGTTGCATTTGGGAGTGATGAAAATGGAGGGAAAATTGTGGGGAAAGGCATTCTAACCAATTGCAAAGTGTCATTTGACAATGTGTTCTATGTGGAAGGATTGCAATATAACCTTTTGAGCATATCACCAGTGTGTGATAAAGGTTATAAGGTTGGATTTGATGAATATCACTGTTTCATCCTCAAACCTGAATTTGTGATTCCTCCGGATATGATTATGATGATGGCCCCTAGGAATAGTAACTTATATAAACTAAGAATGAAATATGCCATTTCAAGAGGTGGTACCTGTTTTGTGTCGAAGTCCACTGAAAATGAAACAAAATCGTGGCACGGAAAACTTTGTCATGTTAATCTAAGGAATATGAACAAACTTGTTAAAGGAGAGCATGTTATTGGCTTACCTACAAGAGAGTTCGAGTTGGATGACAAGTGTATTTCATGTCAGAAAGGAAAGAAGCACAAATAATCACACAAAACAAAGCTCATAAATTCAATTGAATAAGTGTTGGAAATGCTTCATATGGATCTCTATGGTCCCATGTGTGTTTCTAGTATTGGGAAGAATAGATATTGTTTAGTGATTATTGATAACTTTTCAAGGTATACTTGGGTGTACTTTTTGAGTTCAAAGGATGAAGCTACTGAGTTAATTAAAGGATGTGTGACAAGGATTTAGAATCAACTAGATGTGAGAGTGAAGGTAATGAGAAGTGACAATGGGACTGAGTTCAAGAATGGTGGTATGGCTGAATTCTATCAAGCAAAAGAAATTCTTCATCAATTCAGTGCTCATAGAACTCCTGAACAAAATGGGGGTAGCAGAAAGAAGAAACAGAACACTCATTGAAGCCGTAAGAACCATGTTAGCAAATGCTTATTTTCCTGTTACTTTTTGGGCAGAAGCTATCAATACTGCTTGTTATGTTCAGAACAGGGTACTTCTCAATAAAAGTCAAGACAAAACTCCTTATGAGACTTTGTACAAAAGAAAACCCTACATCAAGTTTCTTAAGCCTTTTGGATGCAAGTGCTCATTGTTGAATACCAAAGACTAGCTGAACAAGTTTCAATCAAAATCTTTTGATTGTTTCTTTGTTGGATACTCCATACACTCAAAAGCTTATTGAGTATATGTGAAAGATCACTTAAGTGTGATTGAATCTTCTGATGTGACATTCAGTGAAAACCAATACGGTGGATGGAGCATCCTGGATGTTTGATGAAACTTTGTATAGAACATGTGTCTAAGAAGAAAAATCAAAAAAGATAGTTGATTTGGACAAAATGTGGTTAAAAGTTACTGACAAGAATGCTGAATACTCCATTGATAAGAAAGTCCTGTTATTGATGATGTGCAAACTGACAATCAAAATGATCAAGAGAAATTTGTCAATAATGAAGTACAGCCTCATGACTAGTTTGATCAAGAACAAGATAAAAGACAACCAGATTTTGAAGCCTTGTTTCAAAGTTTGAACATTGGAAACAATGTTGCTTCAACATCACAACAGTTTGCTGAAGAAGCACCTGAAATGATAATGCAACAACAGATTCAATCATTGAGGAACCGGATCTCAATTATACAAATCTTGATTCGAATATGTCTACAGATATAATTGTGGAAAATTCCTTTGTTTAAAGAAATCATCCACCTGAAAACATCATTAGGGACATTCACGAAAGAGTTACAAGAAGTGCATCTGAATCTGCAACATGTGTTTGTAATCCTGCTTCCTGCCCCAAGTTGAACCCAAGAACATTGTTCATGCTTTAAAATAATATAGTTCGGTGGAAGCAATTCAAGAGGAGTTGGCACAATTCAGGAATCTGCGGGTGTAGGAACTTGTAAATAAGCCAAGAGGTAAGTATGCTATTGTTACCGAATGGATTTTCAGAAACAAAAGGGATGAGAGAGGTATTGTAATGAAGAATATAGAAAGACAAGTTGCGCTAGGATGCTTACAAGAAGAAGGAATTGACTTTGAGGAAGTGTTTCCACCAGTGGCAAGGCTAGAAGCAATCAGAATCTTCTTTGATTATGATACTGCTAAGAACATAAGAGTATTTCAACTGGATGTTAAATATGCTTTCTTGAATGGATTACATCAAGCTCCAAAAGCTTGGTACGTTGAGTTATCAAACCAATTGTTTGTGAACGGTTTTCAAAGGGGAGCCATTGATAAAACACTATTTTAAAAGAAAAGAGGAAGAGATTTTCTCCTTCTACAAGTGTATGTAGATGATATCATCTTTGGGTCTACAAATGAACAAATGTGTTAAGAGTTTGAGGAAGTAATGAAGTCTTCATGAGCTCTATGGGTGAAATGAATTTCTTTCTAGGTTTGCAAATTCAACAAAAGAAGGATGGTATATTCATTTGTCAATCAAAGTATGTGCAAGATATCTTGAACAAGTTCAAATGTCAAGACTTGAAGATTGATTCTACTCTAATGGACACCCATGAAAAGATGATTGCTGATGAAAAGGGGGAGTCTTTAATGAACATGAATACAGAGCAAAAACTGGATCACTAACGTACTGACTGCTTCAAGGCCAGACATTATGTTTGTTGTTTGTGTGTGTGCAAGGTTCCAGTCAAGTCCAAAAGTGTCTCATATGACTACTGGCAAGAGGATTTTTAGATATTTGAAGGGGAAGCCTGATTTGGAAATATGGTATCTAAAGAACCTTGCCTTTGATCTGCTTGCTTACACTGATAGTGACTATGATGGCTGCAACATAGTAGGAAGTCTACATCTGGTGGATGTCAATTTCTAGGAGACAGGCTAGTGTCATGGCAATGCAAGAAGCAAACTATCGTGTCAATCTCTACTGCTGAAGCTGAGTACATTGCAGCATCTGCTTGCTGTGCACAAGTCTTTTGGATTCAAAATCAACTGTTAGATTATGGTTTAAATTTTTTGAACACTCCTATCTTTATTGACAATACTGCTGCTTTGTTCATTGTTAGGAACCTAGTCCAACACTCTAAGACCAAGCACATTGAAATCAGACATCATTTCATGAGAGATTGTAGTGAGAAAAGACTTATTGAAATGAAAAGAGTTGATACTAGTGACAACTTGGCTAACTTATTCACCAAGACAATGAATAAAACTAGATTCCACATTCTCCTGAAAGCTTTGGAAATGATAAACTATGATGATATCTGATTAATGGATGTATGCTCATTATGCTAACTGATTATGTTGATGGTCTTGTAAGTGAAAGTTGTGAGTATGTGCTTGATTCTGTGAATGTTAACTGATTATGTGCTTTGAATGACAATTTGTGTGACTTATGTGTCTATGATACTTAGGTTTGATTTCAGTGAATGTCTATAATAACTTGATAAGTGTGTTTGACTAATGATGAATCTGTGTGCTTATCTGATGTTTTTTTATAAATATGTTGGATAATCTTATGTGATTATATAATTAGATAGGATAGACTATGCATAATCTGTCATGAATGTACATAATGTTAAGTCAGCTTGTGTTAATTGTGTCATTAATGTTCTAATTATTCTTGATTATGTTACTTTTGCTTGTGTTAAAATTCTGTTTTTGTGTTAAAATTGCATGCTCAAATGAAAATCTTTCAAAAAAATTTTCACAAAAATATTTTACAAACTGAGGAAGTTGATGGTGGAGAGATATGATAAAACTATTCAATTCAAAGCTTTGTAGAAGCTCAAAAAAAAAGTTTTTTAATGAAAATTGATCCAATCTTTGGGAAATGATAGTAGAATGATTATTTATGCCAATCATATGGATTTAATAGGCTAAAAAGGCTATTAGTGCAGTCCTTAATATGTATGGTTGCTTTCCATGATGTGTAAAAACTGAGGTGATATAAACATAATGAAAATGCTAAACTTAATGTGGAGTACATTGTTGAATATGCATGTTTCAAGATAAATCTCTTCGAAGGATAGGCAGAAAAGTGATTACCCAGTCATACACGAGACTGTTAGTTTTTGGTCACCAAAATGAAACATCTTGTGTATATGACAAAAAACAAATATGAGAAAAAAGTTTATTATTAACCAAAAGTTGAAATATGTTCACAAATTTTAAAGGAAAATGCAAACGTAAGGGTTAATTATAGACCTACAGAGGTGGAGGCATCAATATAAGTCCTTTAACGTCTTGAATGAAAGACCTGAAAGTCCGAACTCCGTGGCATGTTGTCCAACGTTCAACCTCAATATGTTTGAAGTTTTGAAAAGAAAAATTCATAAAAAATTTAAATTTTCTGTCATAAAAATATTTTAACCAAATATCAGGAGGTTGGACATTTAGGGTGATATGGGGAAAGCCAAATAAGCATTGAGAAGACATATGTGACATCATAGTGCAATAAGTGTTATCCATTTTTGTAGTATGCGATCTAATTGAACCCTTAATCATATCCCCAAATTGTAATGAAATTCCTGCTAAGTCTAGACATTCATATTAACCTGACTTATCTGTCTTAATAATGCTGAGAATGAAGTATTGAAAGGTGTCTTAATCAATATGATCCCATGTTGAGATTTTTTGAGAAAAGAGAAATAGATTTGGAAGGAAATAACTGAAATTTGATCTTATTATGCACCATTTGCTCTTAAACTCTAAGATTTTATGAGAAACCTGCTTTATGAAAAGTTTAAGTCAAAAAGTGTTGCATTTTACCTTGAATATGTCTGCATATGTAATTTTGAGTAAGGTTTGATGTATTTCAAACTTTTGAGTAAACTTAGATGTTTTTATTTGAAGTTTAACTCATTCGAGCATACTTGATCCTTATTTGTCCATAAGAGAATTATTCATGTATTATCGAGTACACTTTGATAATTATTTACTTTCGAGTAAACTTGATTGTTTAGAAAGTTGTTTTTGTCAAGCACACTAAAACTTTTGTAATATGTTTGAATATGTTTTGTATCAATGATTAGGGTTTCTAGAAGGAATGTCAGGTGTCAGGGCAGAACTATAAAAGGAAACTTTAGGGCATGCCTATGCTACAGAGAATAGACGAGACAACAAGAATATAGTGATTTGACGGCTGTCTTTATCTTGTACGGAAATGCAGCCATAAATCCATACATTCACCTAGGACCCTAATTGATTTTTGTTTGTGTCCATCACAATACTAAGAGTATTATTATTTAGGCCTTAAATATTCTTTTTTTCTTTTCACAAAAACAGTATGTCGTGACCTTCTTATTGACACGTTTGTGTGGGTTATGATAGTGAGTGATTAAGCGATTAAGTGAGATATACGGGACCAACAAAGATTAAGGTCCAAATATTAAACAGGTCACGACCAATGGTTCAAATATTGGTTACGGGTCCTAGGTTTTGTGTAAAATAAGACATTTAAATTAGATTTGCTAAAAGCCCCTGATCTTTAAATGATGATACATATGGGGTTAGAACTTTAGTTTAGGGTTAGGAATGTAGCTAAATCATAGTTATATTTGATAGTCAAATATATATAATATAAATAATCATAATAATAATAGAATAATAACTCGATCATTACGATATTTATTTGTTTAAAATTACCCGAAAACAAAAACGGGTCGGGCATTAGAAATAAATAAATAAATTGAAAAACCCGAGTTGTTACAATAATTGTTTATGTTTCAATGTTATTTAAATATATTAAATAAATAAACAAATAATAATAATTTGATACACGTGATATTTTATTGAAAAAATTTCCCAAACATGAAAACAGGTCGGGTGACGGATAATATATTAAATGAGCGAAATCCTAGTTGTAAAAACAAACTCTCTAAAATACGTAATCAATCCTCAAAGTTCGTATTCCGGCCAAATTCCGTTCACCCTCTTTATGGCATCATTCAAGGTAATCCTTATATGATTTTCAACCATTTTAAGTCATCTCAAACATTGAACGGATTAATCAATGTGAAATTCTAAAGTTTTGGGGAAGAAGATGAATATGAAAATTATTATATATATTTCTTTTTCTAATTTTTTAACAAACAAATGAAATGGTCTAGTGGCTAAGTCACACTTGTGTGGTTCAAAGGACCCGTGTTCGAACCCGCGTTAACTTTTTTTTATGTTTTCAATTTTTGAAATCATTTTTCTTTTATTGTTTAAATCAGAGCAAATTGTTAAAAATTATTAAAAATCAAATAAAATTATTAAGTTAAATAAAAATTGTTATAAATTATTTTTAGCCTTTTCACCCAAAAACCAATCTTCCAGAACCGGACAATGCTCGTTAAAACTAATAAATTAAATATATTGACACACACACATATATTCTCGTTGTAAACTTTAAAAATTCGTTAACCAATTCGTTCTTTCAAAATAAAATATACCGTTAACACCAAAATTCCATAAACATCATAATATCCAAACTTAGTATTAATCTCATAATTAAAATAATGTATAATAATAAACCATTGAATTTTCATTAAAGTTTAATATTAAAATACCTTAAATTAATAAGAGTATACATTTTAATAATAAAATATAAAAAAATAACACCAAATTTATAATCCCGTTAATTAGTTAGTATTTTTTGTATTTCTTATTTTAGCTCACGAGATTTGATCGTTCGGTTTCATTTAACGCGCTTTCGGCTTTTCGTTCCAAGTTAGCTCCAATTTCAAAGGTGAGTGTCTCACACCCCTTTTTAAAGGTTTTATATATTTAAGGTGTAATATATATATCGTATTTAAACCCATTTGCTTATTTAATCTTATTACGACCTACAATTTGCATCATGGACTTGTGTGTTTACTTGTTACTTGCTCAAAATTAAGTGATGGATTTCTATGATAAGTATGATCATACACCCTCTTTGCACTCAGGACTGTGTTTCCAGAGGAAAATGGACCTCGATCCGAGTATGTTGGTTGTTACCAACTGGAAAAGACCTTCAAGTATTCTTTACACTCAGGACCTTGATTTGAGTGTAAGGAACCCTTATTTGCTTTTCACAAGTTTTCATGGAACTGTATGACTTTTATACAATATTTAAATTGTGCGAACTCACCAACTATTAAGTTAGTTGACATTATTTTATATATATATATATATATATATATATATATATATATATATGTTACACTAGACTTAGAATATTTTAAATAAGTGTTTGAAATGTTTCATTTTCCTTGAAATTTCTTTATTTGCAACAACTTGTTTACATGATGCTTTAAATGAATTAGAGATAATATTGTCTTTTAATAGTGTCACATATGTTTTGAGAAATCTGTACGTCAGACACGGGCGTTTACGCTTTAGCCGGGGTGTTGCAGATTGGTATTAGAGTCGTGACTATAAGATAAGACATTAGACGTAGTGTTATAGTTAGTTATAGCTTATTTTTTAGGTTGCATGATTAGAAATCATGTGGGCCTTATTTGATTGTTCAATGCACTTGTTTAATATTTTATTATCAATTCATTTATGCCTCATGTACACAAAGCACACACACAAGTCCAAGGCTTATGCCTAAAAAAACAGAAACAAAGATTTTCAAACATTTTCAACAATTGATTGTTTTTTTGGGTTTTCCGATATTTCTTCTTCTTAAAGATGGTTCTACGTTGCGGGTATGTAGTAAACTATGGGGGGCGTGCTTGTTTTTCGAACACTTGACACCAAGGTTATTGAAACCTAAGGATAAGCTATACACATAAATCTCAATAAGAGTCCATGGTGGATCATGAGAACTCTAAGTTCCACACAATGTTTATTATAATTTTTATGATTTTTATTTATTGACTTATTTATTTAAGCGAAATTTAACAAGGATTTCTATACCATGCCCTATTCCGAGTTTCACGATTTTCGTTATCATTGTTCGCAGAATGGCTTCCCATCACTATAAGCATCCTTATTCAGGAACCTCGAACTGCAAGATGACTGCCCATATCACCAAGAAACTAATCGTGGTCCTTCCCGATATGATGACCCAAATTCATCGAAAACTCACTGCTAGCATCAACTCTGCTTCGTCCAAGGCTAAGACTCCCTACTTCAATGGTACGTAAAAGTGGAAAGCATATTCCTCCACATTGATTGTCCTGATGACAAGAGAACCCGTTTTGCTTCAAGTGTGTTGGCAAAAAGGGCATTTACCTAGTGGGTTAAGGAAAAGTCAACCCGAGGTGCCGAAACTGCCATGGCCTTTCCGTGAAATGAATTGAGGGATCTGATGATTAAACAATTATGCCCTCAAAATAGAGTGGTGATCAAGAGAGTGGTGAGCACTTAGCTTACACCTCTCATTTCAACGAACTCATCGTGCTGGTACCACACATTGTTACCCCATCTTCGCGTGCCATCAAGAAGTACATTGGGGGACTACCGAGACAAATCCAAGATGGAGTCTTGAGGAGTTCTCCCAAAGAGTTAGAGACGCGATCAATCTTGTTGCAGCTTTGACCGATAAACATGTTAAAGTCAGGACTTTAACATTGGAACATTCAAAAAAGCCTGCTGATAAACCATCTTCAGAACCCAAAGAAACCAAACCCGAATCAACCAAGTTTGCTCCTATGACACCTCACCGCAATAGGAAGCGCAAGAATTATGTGCTAACCCAACAAACTGCAACTCAACCCAACCTTGTACCACCTCTTCGAAAACCATACAACGGACCTCATTCGTTGTGCAACAGTTGCCAACGACATCATGCAACTAGTGCGGCTTGCCATCAATGCAATCGTTGCAACCATTTTGGGCACCTTAGTGCCACTTTTCGGGAGATCTCTATTTCCCCAATTGCTCCTCCAAGGTTTGCTCAACCCAACCTATGTCCAGTGCCATATGTTCAACCCATTAACCAGTTACGAGCTTGCTATAACTGTGGTGACTCTGGCCACTTTCGCAACGCGTGTCCTCAAGAATGCGAACTCGCTTCAGCTTGATCCAGCCCCGCTGTATCAGGTCCAAACGTACCAAACTCATAAAAGCGGCGACGTGGTGAATGGTACGTGCCTCGTAAATGACCATTTCACATCTATTTTATTTGATACCAGTGCCAATATGAGTTTTGTGTCTTTTGAATTTGAACCTTTGCTTGCTAAACCCCGATATAAGCTTAGAAACTCGTATTATGTGGAGGTAGCTAATGGTAAATATATATCAATTGACTTGTTATTCGAATTTTCAAGTTAGATCTAAATCGCCACAAGTTCTCAATCGATCTCATTCCTATGCAATTGGGAAGTTTTGACATCATAGTAGGCATGGATTGGTTACCCGTTCATTTTGCTTAAATTGTTTGCTTCGAGATGTTTATTCATATCTCGCTTGCCAATGGTCAACTCCTTCGTGTCTCTGGTGAAAAGCCTTCTTCATCGAGACTAAATCTTATCACTTGTTTTCAAGCCCAAACGTACTTAAGCAAAAAGTATGTAGCATTCGTAGCTCATGTGGTGGAAAAGAAGGAACGCAAAGTTTAAGACACTCATGTTGTTCGCGAGTATCCCGAAGTGTTTCCCGATGATATTTTAGGACTTCCTCCTATTCGTGAAGTTGAATTTCAAATCGATCTCGTTCTTGGTGCAACACCGATTTCTAGGTCTCCTTATCATATTGCACCCTCCGAGATGCAAGAGTTGTTTAATCAGCACCAAGAACTTTCGGAAAAAGGGTTCATTCGCCCTAGTTCGTCCTAATGGGGCGCACCCGTTCTTTTCGTCAAGAAGACAGATGGATCATTTCTTATGTGCAATGATTACCGTGAGCTTAACAAGCTCACAATCAAGAATCGTTATCCTTTGCCTCGTATTAACGATCTTTTCGATCACTTCAAGGAGCTTCATGCTTCTCAAAGATTGATCTTCGTTCGGGTTATTATACGTGTGCATGAAGATGAAATACCCAAAACCGCTTTTTGGACTCGATATGGACATTACGAATTTAGGGTTATGCCTTTCGGGCTAACCAATACACCCGCGGTGTTTATGGACCTCATGAACCACGTATGAAAACCTTACTTAGATAAAATCGTAATTATTTTTATTGATGACATTCTTATTTATTCTAAGTCCAAAGCCGAGCACGAGAAACATCTTCATTCCATCCTTGATCTCTTAAGGAATGAACAGCTTTATTCTAAATTCTCAAAATGTGAGTTCTGGTTGAAAGAAAGTTCATTCTTAGGGCATATAGTAAACGAAAAGGGTATCCACGTTGAACCAGCCAAAATCGAAGCCATTAAGAATTGAAAACTCCAACCTATCCTACTAAAATTCATTCATTTCTTGGTCTTGCGGGTTACTATCATCGCTTCATTCTTAATTTTCCATGATCGTTTTGCCATTAACCGCTTTAACACACAAGGATAAACCTTATGAGTAAGGGTCAGAGCAAGATGAAGATTTTAAAACTCTTAAGCGTATGCTTTGCGATGCACCGATCCTTGCACTCCCCGAAGGAAATGAGGATTTTGTAGTCTATTGCGATGCTTCTAATCAGTGCCTCGGTTGTGTCCTTATGCAACGAGGTAAAGTTGTCACACCGCAACCTACGGCGGAAATGCCAGGGCGTGAACTGATTGTTACAGCTCTCAAGGTTACTATCATGCAACATTATAGGTTTTAATATCTATTTAATAATTTCAAACAAATATTCATGTACATCAAAGTTATAAATAAACAATTACATTAAACATCCAAAATTAAGTTCTTGTATCTTTTCTCTAACATGCATCCTAAGTTGCTTCAAACAATCTTGATAATCACGTCACACGATAACCTGCATATGCGTTGAAAATAATATCGTTTGTCAATACAAGGTTGAGTGAGAAACACACCAGTTTAAATGTACATATAGTATATAACAAAAATATGTAGTTGCAACAAGTCATATGAGAACAACAAATTAACCAAATAAGCAAGTATAACTGAGATGTCGAGAAGCACAAAGGCTAACGACTGGCGTATGATCATACTAGACTGAGATTATGTTGGACCTCTCCGAATGCGGAAGCATATAAAGCAAATAAGCACATAAACAAGTAAGGTATAAGTTGTTAACACATAAGATAATGGTTGCAGTTTTGTGTATCAGTGTATATGAGAAATATATTTACGCATATGTCCCCAAAACGTGGAAAACAAGTAAAATAGGGAAATGTCACCTGAATAGACGAATAAGGGTGGATAGATAACAATAAAAATAGCGAAACCGGATCACGCATTGACGATATATCCTAAGAAGGAAAATTAAGTGTGGAGATACTAAGTTAATGAACTAGATCGGATAAGCGAGTTCAATAACTAATATAATTAGATTAAAGTATATTATTAGTTTATTAATCCGTTTAAAAGTATGTTGTAATATTTAAGATAATATATCAAAGTATTATATGAATAAAATACATCTTAAAAAAACTATAAGTTTGTAAAAGTATATAAATATATATTAAGTTTGTCTTTTTAATATATTAATTGGATAAATCTTAGATATTGAGCAACAGATATTATTTGTACATATATATACATATATGCATATTTATATATACATATACATATACACATGGACGAACCTTTAATAAAGATGCGGGAAAAACGTTAGTTGGCAAAAATGTTAAAAGTTTCTCTCTCTAGGAAAGGCGATTTTGGTGTCTAACCCTATGCGATCGGCCGCATAGTGTTTTTGGCTTTCCTTGGGTTTTTTTGTTGCTCTAATCTTGTTCCAATCCTTGGTTCTGATTGCTTAGTAGGTTTGTTATTGATCACGGCTATTGTTATAGTTTAGTTAGATCGATAACACCCTATTAATTGATTAAGGATCTTGTGGTTTTCAAGGTTAGGGTTGTTTCTTATTTCTTGATCTTGTTCGTTCTTGGGGTTGTTAGATCTTGGATCTTTGGGCAGATTTGGATTAAGGTTCCATTCTCCTCTTGGTTCCTTGGATTCGGCTGGCTTGGGTTTCTTGGATTCGGCTGGATTAAGGTTCTTGTTATTGGTTCTTGATCTTGTTCTTGGTTTCTTCGTTCTTGGCTGTTACGTGAGATCTTGTTCTTGGCTGAATCTTGCTCTTGATCTTGATCTTGATCTTGTTATTGGCGGACCTTGTTCTTGATCTTGATCTTGATCTTGGTTTGGCCGAATCTTGTTTTTGATCTTGTTCTTGGCTGATTTGGTTTATTGTGAGTGAGATATTGTTCTTGATTTGGTTTGATCTTGGCTGATTCGTGTTTCCTTATTTATTGATCTTGATCTTGATATTGATTTTGGGGTATCTTGGCTGGATTTTTATTGGGGTTGCATGGAGAAAAAGGGTGGCATTGGTTCTGTTGATCAGGTTATACATGGGTTTCCAGCGAATCGGGTAACGAACTGTCACACCCCGACTAGGTAGTTGCGGAAGCGTAATACGGGAATGTAACGGATAACACTGGTATCAACAACATTGTTTATAAGGAAATTCATAACTAATTTACATCATAATACATGGTTGGTACTAAGTTTACAAACTAGATGTGAAAAACACATAACCGGTTTACGAGCTTCTTATATAGTATTACATCTGCGTCTATTCACAGCTATTCAACTTTCTTCCTAACACCAAGCATGTAAGCAAATCATTCCACTTTTGCTTTACCTGAAAAGCATGTTAAAACGGGTCAACTACGTCTAGTTGGTGAGTTTCAAGTTTCACGAGTATCAATGAAATCAGTACACGAGTTCGTAAAGTTTACAGTGTGTATGTATATATGTCTGTGTATGATGTATTATACTAAGCCACAAGCGAAACCGAAACGAGCTACACTGCATGGCCTCTCCTGCCCATGCACTCCTGTTGGCATTTAACAGCCAATTTGCCCCATGTATGTACTATGTCTAACACCACATAGCAGTATGTAAATATAATGACAATGTGCAACTGGTTTTACATATGTTCCGGCTTACCCCACCGGCTCTGTCACAGTTGGGTTTGTCAAACCGATAGTACTATCCACACGCCACCGGCACGAAGTTAATCACTTGTGTTTGTGGGGACTTTGTCAAGTGTTAGTACTTAGATAATCCACATCATCACACGTTTTCAAGTATAACAGTTTATGTAAACATGCTTTTCACCCCAAAAGTTCGTAAAACAGTTTAGAAAGTGGGGGTCGTGAAACTCACCTTATCGTAGTTCGTACAGAAATCACGTATCAAATAGTCAGATGTCTCGTTTATAGCCTGATTCCTATAAACGGTATCGTATCGTTAATACTAGTACAGTGTTCAAGCTAAGTCGGGCTGTATAGATAATCTGGGTATAGCTGTCAGGCCCAGAACATGACCATAGTCTTAGATTGTGACGTTGTATACTATGAAATGTTTAAAACTGGATTTGGCTCAGTTTCACCGTTTTCCGAGCCTAGCGCAGTTGATCGTTTATACGTTTCGGGATTAGGTAAGATCATACAAACTTAAGTAAATATATTGATTGATAAAATGATTTGATTTATGAAAGAATTTTAAGGTTTCGGTGTCTGGTTTGATCGCAGGGTTCGTTTCCGTTTTCACACGGGTTTGGTTATACAAAACGCGTACAATCCACCCGAATTGTCCGGAATTCTTGTAAAAAGTTTGTTTTTATCAATATCATTCAAAAATATGATATTTGACCACTTTTGACATTTTGACATACCAGTCAGTCCGTTAAACACAAAACTGCCGGTTTCGTTAAAACAATTATAATTTAAATCTTTAATAAATCATAACTAAATATGTAATTATATATAAATTATGTAAATTTTTGTAAAAATACATTAAGACATGGAGAATTTTATAAAAATATTTCCAGAAATTTTATGATTATTTATTTATTTATAAAAATTCATTTAATAGGTTACAATCATGTAATAAATGGCCCGTTTATATCAAACGACCTCCGAAAAATCCCATAATTTTTACCAATGGCCTCAACGTGACTACATAGCCCCTGCAAAATTTCCAGAACCTAACTCTTTTGACAAAATACCTTTTTGCGCGTTTTTCGGCTGTTAAAACTCGGTTCAACCATGGCTGCACAAACCATACTTAGACATTTCCAATGATTCCCAAAATTTACCAGTGATCTTACTATCCCATAACAAACTCCAAAACCAAGTTTCATAATTTTTCAATATGTTTTGCTATTTTTCCCAAATAAACGCCCATAAACGGGAATAAATTCACCAAATATTCTCCGTTTATCGAAAAATTACCAAATTTGAACAGGGACTCATTTATATGATCCCTAATGTCCCTGCAAATTTTCACAAGCTAACAACAAGCACGTCACAACCTAATACTAAACAGCCCCTAAACGAGTATTACGGGTTTACCTTGTCGGTTTTCGATGAATTTTGCTAGCTTAAACGACTTTCCGGGTCTCGGGTTGCAAACTCAGTATATCTACATATCATATAACATCAAACCAAGCATAAATCATCCATGTAACAGCCTTGATAATTAGGGTTTCGATTTTGGGTTCAAACCGAACTTTCTAACCGTAAAAACGTTGTATTCATGTTCTAATCCGCGTTTTTGATCAAAAAAAGTATATGTTCCAGGTTTGTAAACATGTTTAACATCAAAACATAATTTTACTTGATTTTTAGGGTTTTTGGATGGTTAAACATGTTTAAAACTAATTAAAACATGTTTATAAGTTAATTATATGCATTAAACTTGGTTCAATCTTTATAAATTTTGAGCTTACCTTAGGGTTTTTGGAAGGGACTTGAGAGAACAGGTTGGGAGCTGCTCTGGACTTCAAAGTTTATAGGTTAGAATGAATAGCAATAACTTATGATTGAAGTTTTGTTTTTAAACAATAAAGTGAGGTTTAAAGGGGGCTGGCCGATCGGAACAAATAAAAGGGCCTTAATGGGCTGTTTTGGCCCATTTAACTCTACACACAAGCCCAAACATGAAAAGCCCATTTCAAATTTAGTTCGGGTTCGTTTTTTCGCAAGAAAATTAATTCGGGTGTGGGAAATAACGTAAAAACGTGTGTTTTTCAGCTTGTTTTTGTAAAATAAGAAAAACGTACTGACTCGTTGTAAAATTCCAAAATATTTTCACGGATGGCTTAGAACATGTCATATAAGTGTTTTATAAATCTTTTTCGGCTTAACGGATGCTACAATGCTTGTTTTGATATTAACGATTGCGTTTAAGCTTATAGCGTATCAATAAACGAAACCTTTTTCGTTTAAAGAGTTTTAAACGTACCGAGGCCTAAATATCAATATGTTAGCCTCTATAACATATATATAACTCGTATATGACCCCTCAGTATGTATACGGGTCATAGTTAGTATCAATCGGTTACTCGTTTAAACACTACGAATTAACCGATTTATCGTTTACTTGATACGAAGTGAATATAGTGTACCCCGTTTTGTCATGAATGTCACATTCTCCCCCCGTTAAGAAATTTCGTCCCCGAAATTTAATGTGTCATCGGTTTTCTAGGGAACAGGTGTGGGTATTTCTTTCGGAATTCGTCCTTTCGTTCCCAAGTATACTCGGGTCCTTGTTTTGAATTCCACCGAACTTTTACTAATGAAATTTTGTTGTGTCGTAACTGTTTGGTTTTCCCGTCTACAATTTCTACCGGTTCCTCTACGAAGTTGAGTTTTTCGTTGATCTGAACATCTTCCAGTGGTACTATTGTCGTTTCATCAGTCAAACACTTTTTCAGATTCGATACATGAAACACGTCATGAATAGTGCTCAGTTCTAAGGGTAGTTTTAATCGGTAAGCTACGAGACCAATTTTTGCAACAATCTCAAAAGGTCCGATGTATCTCGGGGCTAGTTTACCAGTCTTTCCAAATCTTATAACACCTTTCCATGGCGATACTTTTAAAAAATACCTTATCACCTATTTCAAAAGATAACGGTTTTCTGCGAACATCAACATAACTCTTTTGTCGGTCACGGGCAGCTTTCAATTTTTTGTTTAACTTGGTGAATCTTATCAGTGGTTTCCTGAATTAAATCGGATCTTGAAATTTGAGTATCACCCACTTCTGTCCAACATAGTGGTGATCTACATTTTCGCCCGTATAGAGCTTCATAAGGTGCTGCTTGTATACTACTGTGATAACTGTTATTGTAAGAGAATTCAATGAGCGGGAGGTGTTGATCCCAATTCCCTTTAAAGTCCAGTACACAAGCACGAAGTAAATCTTCTAAGGTTTGGATGGTTCGTTCAGATTGACCATCGGTTTGAGGATGGTAAGCCGTACTTAGGTCGATTCGGGTTCCCAAAGCTTCTTGTACTGCTTGCCAGAAATGTGAAGTAAAGTGACTGTCTCGATCGGAAATAATCGAAAGAGGTACTCCGTGTCGAGATACTATTTCATCGATGTAAATTTGAGCGAGTTTTTCGGTGGTGTAGTTGTTACGGATGGGAATAAAGTGTGCGGATTTGGTTAATCGGTCCACAATTACCCAAATTGCGTTGTGTCCTCTAGAGGTTTTAGGAAGGTGTGTCACAAAGTCCATGGTAATTTGTTCCCATTTCCATTGTGGGATTTCGGGTTGTTTTAACATTCCTGAAGGTTTTTGATATTCCGCCTTTACCCTTGCACATGTTGCACATTTACTTACATACACGGTTATATCCTTTTTCATACCAGGCCACCAGTAAAATTCTTTAACATCCTTATACATCTTATCAGTACCTGGATGAATAGAATATTTGGATTTGTGTGCTTCATCAAGAATCAACTTTCGGAGTTTATGAAGTGTTGGAATCCAGACCCGGTTTTTGTAATAATATACTTCATCAATTTTCTTCTCAAAATTCCTTTCATTTCCATGTAGTTCTTCTTTTTCTAGCTGATCTGCCTTCAAGGCTTCATCTTGTGCAACGCGAACTCGTTCGGTTAGGCTACTTTGAACAATCATTCCAAGTGCTCGTACCCTTAATGGTTTGATTCTGTCTTTTCGGCTTAAAGCATCAGCTACTACGTTGGCTTTACCCGGATGGTATTTAATCTCACAATCATAATCATTTAACAGTTCTACCCATCTCCTTTGTCTCATGTTTAGCTCTTTCTGATCGAATATGTGTTGTAGGCTTTTGTGATCAGTATAGATGGTACATTTAGTGCCATACAAGTAATGTCTCCAAATCTTCAATGCAAAGATAACTGCTCCCAATTCCAAATCATGGGTCGTATAATTCTTTTCATGTACTTTTAATTGTCGGGAAGCATATGCTATTACTTTCTTTCTTTGCATCAGTACGCATCCTAAACCTTTACGAGATGCGTCACAGTATACCACCAATTCATTAGTTCCATCTGGAAGGCTTAATATTGGAGCCTCACATAACTTCTGTTTTAACGTTTGGAAGGCCATTTCTTGTTCTTCTCCCCATTCATATGCTCGATCTTTTTGAGTTAGGAGGGTTAGAGGTTGTGCAATACTTGAAAAGTTTTCAATGAATCTTCTATAATACCCTGCTAGTCCTAAGAATTGGCGAATTTCTTTTGGTGACTTAGGCACTTGCCAATTCTTAATGGCCTCAATTTTACTTGGGTCTACTTGGATTCCTTGATGGTTCACAATGTGTCCCAAAAACTGTACTTCTTGTAGCCAAAACTCACATTTGGACAACTTTGCGTATAACTTCTCTTGCCTCAATAACTTTAAGATTTCTCGCAAGTGTTGTTCGTGTTCCTCCTTACTTCTCGAATATATCAAAATGTCATCGATAAACACTATCACAAACTTGTCAAGGTAAGGTTTGCAAACTCGGTTCATGAGGTCCATAAACACTGCGGGTGCATTTGTCAACCCAAACGGCATAACCAAAAATTCATAGTGACCATACCGAGTTCGGAAAGCTGTTTTTGGTACGTCTTCTTCCTGAAATCTTACTTGATGATAACCAGATCTAAGATCAATTTTTGAAAAATACTTCGCACCTTGGAGTTGATCAAACAAGTCATCAATTCGAGGTAAGGGGTATCTATTCTTTACAGTCACTTTATTCAATTCCCGGTAATCAATACACATTCGAAAACTCCCATCCTTCTTCTTTACAAACAACACTGGTGCTCCCCACGGTGAGTAACTAGGGCGAATAAAACCCCTGTCCAGTAACTCTTGTAACTGGTTGGACAGTTCTTGCATTTCAGAAGGTGCAAGTCGATAAGGTGCCTTAGCAATGGGTGTTGCTCCTGGTATCAAGTCAATACGGAATTCAACTTGTCGGGTCGGTGGTAAACCAGGCAACTCATCGGGGAATACATCTGAATACTCGTGTACCACTGGGATGTCTTCTATTCGTTTTTCCTCGGGTTCCTTAACGGTTACACTCGCCAAGTATAATGTACAACCTTGGCGTAAATATCTCAATGCCTTAAGTTGAGATATGAGAGGTATTCTAACGGTCTTATCCTTACAGACAATTTCAGCTTTATACTTAGATAGCCAGTCCATACCGACTATAACATCGAAACTTCCCAATTCCACTGGGAGTAAATCAATAAGGAATGGGTGGTCGTTTAGGATAAGGGAACAGTCTCGGACTATTCGGTTAACAAGTATATACTTACCGTTAGCGAGTTCTATAGTATATGGTTTTGTTAGTTCACTAACCGGCATATTTTCTAAAGGTAAGAAATTAACAGATACGAAACTTCTATCGGCACCCGTGTCAAACAAAACTGAAGCATACTGACCCGAAACTAAGAATGTACCTGTCACCACATTCGGATCTTGACGCGCTTCACCTGGTCCTAATACAAATGCGCGTCCCTTAGCTGTGTTGGAGGTTGATGCTTGTGCTTGGTTCTGCCTTTTCACCGTACTCGGGTTCAAATTAGGGCAGTATCTCCGAAAATGTTCCGTACTGCCACATTCATAGCAAGCACGGAGGTTCGTGGTAGGTGGGGTTTGTTGGTTGAGTTGTGGGCGGTTTGGTTGAGGTCGGGGGAGTTGAGTTGATTGCGGTGGACGGTTAATAATGTTGGTAGGGGTTCTGCAGTTGGGGGCATAGTGTCCCGTCCTTCCACACTTTTGACAGATTATCGGTTTACAATCACCCACATGATGAAAGTTACATCTTCTGCATTTCGGTAACGTCCCTTTATAGGTTTCTTGTTTTACATTAGAACTGGTCATGGCATAACTTCGGGTATTCGGACGAGCCCGCTTGTTTTGAAGATTCCCTTGCATTCTTGTCCCGTAATCAGTTCGTTTTAAACTTGTTGTTTCACCTGGCATTCTTATCACTCCACTTCTCATCAGATCAAAAGTAACGACACCCGTTTGAGATACAGCACTTTCTAATGTCGGGTGGGCAACTGAATTTACTATACTTCTCACAGCAGGGGTCAGTCCCCAGATATAACGTTCAATTCGCTTTACTTCCGGTGTAACCAACCACGGAACTAAGCGGGACAGTTCGTTAAAATGATTCGTGTATCCCACATGGTCTGCTCCTTTCATTTCCAGATTCCATAACTCGTGTTCCAACCTCTGAATCTCACTTTTAGGACAAAAATGCTCTAGCATGAGGGTTTTTAATTCAGTCCATGACATACGATTAATAGCATCTTGTCCCCTTATTTGGACTACTGTGTTCCACCACATCAGCGCTTGGTCTAGAAACATACTGGTAGCAAATTTGACCACGCGGTTCGGTGGACACTCACTGATATTAATTACTGACTCGGTCTTTTCTATCCATTTGACCAGCCCGCTAGGTCCTTCAATGCCCTTAAACTCAATCGGTTTACATGATGTAAATTGTTTGTATGAGTACTCCTGACGCGGGGGTTCTCGGTTATTATTATTAGTTGTGTTAACAACCGGTACAGGGTTCGGGATATTATCAGGGTGCACAACAGGTTCTGGGTTCCCAGTGACATTCATAGTTGGGAGAGTGTTATTATTATTTATAACATTATCAGTATTCACCGGGGTAGTAACGCCCGGGGCTACATTAGTGTCCGGCGGAGGTGTATTAACAGTGGCCGTGGTGGTGCTCGTAGGTTGATTAACAGTATTGTTAGCACGTATGCCTGCAGTGACTTGGGCTACAATTGTTGGTATCACTGCTTGTAGTTGACGAGCAATCATTGCGGCCACTTCCGCCTCAGACAAAGGGTTTGTTTTCCTCGGGGCCATTCTATAACATAATCAATCGTATAATAATTAACATCGTTTCACTATAATCAGCACAACTTTACGATATTACACTTTCACAACACATAATTATGCCAAAGAAAACACGTTTGTATTAATTATAATCATTACTGTACATATGCATCCAAAATTAGCGCATAGGCTTAATCTGGTATAGGCCAGCGCTTGAATATGCGTATCAAATTTGTCATCAAGTGACAAGTAAACTTAACCCGATAAGGGTCAGTGCTTGAGATAGTACAAAACCACAAACAACTCCCAAGCCAGCCCAACATGCTGTAACAAAATGCTGCTTGGGATAGCAAAAGACTATATACATAAGACCGGACTACTAGGTCCTATCCATTCTTTATAACATGGAACCACAACCAAATCACAGCAGCCACTAGGGCCGCATTAACCGCTAAACACGCCCCCAGTAGTATCATCGCTCGATCCTGACGCCCGTGGCTGTCAGCACTGGATCTTTGTACAATTCTGATTTCCTGCTGCATATACCTCATGTGATCATACATATCGTGTCTATGCTGGTTTAGGCTATTTATCGTATGTGAGTATTCTAAGAGCTGATCAGTTGCTAAACCAAACCATGCTGAATCAGAATAACGAAGTGGCTCGGGTACAGGGGCGGGTAAACCCCAAGTAGGAACAGGTATCTCTGTTACCCGGACACGCGATGTTTCTCCCCTATGGTACGTAGATCGAAGTGGGGAAAAGGTGTGCTCAGGTGGACGCACTGAAATGCGAGCAGTCCGACGGTTTCTAATAGTGGGTGGAGGTACTGGTGTATGCTGTACAGGTGGAGTAGGGGATCTGGGTACTCTAACAGGTGAACGATAAGCACTAGTAGCTCCCTGTCCTGCAACGTTCCTAGGGGATTCCCTAGGGGGGTAGGTGTCACAACGATAACCCGATAAGTCGGGTTGATCTGCGGGTACCTCACGTGGAATTATCACATCTGCACCTTCTTGTATCTCCTCCGGTTCTTCCTCCGGATCCTCCTCTTCCTCCTCAGGCCTTGTTGGTAGGGTATTAGGTACACGATCAGTGGATCTTGGCATATTCCTTCACAATGGTTAGTGATAAGAATAATATCCTTCTATATTAATCATAGTAAAATACACGTAGGTATTTATACACATAAGCACAAATAATCGTTTATATCCACAAATATTTATTTATTATTATATTTTATACACGTATGTTGCTGTTTTTACCTATTCGATTGTTTATCGACTTCCTCTCGAATTTCCTCGTACAAACAAGCCTGTTATTACGTTCCGGACCGTAATAACCCACTTGTCCATTCGCGTTCATCACGAGAATCATTCGTGTATATTATTTAATATTATTTTATTCCCAGAGTTAATCGAGCCTACGGTTATCTTAGGGTATCCTAAGGGACATCCTAATTCTTTATAACCAATGGCTCTGATACCAACTTCTGTCACACCCCGACTAGGTAGTTGCGGAAGCGTAATACGGGAATGTAACGGATAACACTGGTATCAACAACATTGTTTATAAGGAAATTCATAACTAATTTACATCATAATACATGGTTGGTACTAAGTTTACAAACTAGATGTGAAAAACACATAACCGGTTTACGAGCTTCTTATATAGTATTACATCTGCGTCTATTCACAGCTATTCAACTTTCTTCCTAACACCAAGCATGTAAGCAAATCATTCCACTTTTGCTTTACCTGAAAAGCATGTTAAAACGGGTCAACTACGTCTAGTTGGTGAGTTTCAAGTTTCACGAGTATCAATGAAATCAGTACACGAGTTCGTAAAGTTTACAGTGTGTATGTATATATGTCTGTGTATGATGTATTATACTAAGCCACAAGCGAAACCGAAACGAGCTACACTGCATGGCCTCTCCTGCCCATGCACTCCTGTTGGCATTTAACAGCCAATTTGCCCCATGTATGTACTATGTCTAACACCACATAGCAGTATGTAAATATAATGACAATGTGCAACTGGTTTTACATATGTTCCGGCTTACCCCACCGGCTCTGTCACAGTTGGGTTTGTCAAACCGATAGTACTATCCACACGCCACCGGCACGAAGTTAATCACTTGTGTTTGTGGGGACTTTGTCAAGTGTTAGTACTTAGATAATCCACATCATCACACGTTTTCAAGTATAACAGTTTATGTAAACATGCTTTTCACCCCAAAAGTTCGTAAAACAGTTTAGAAAGTGGGGGTCGTGAAACTCACCTTATCGTAGTTCGTACAGAAATCACGTATCAAATAGTCAGATGTCTCGTTTATAGCCTGATTCCTATAAACGGTATCGTATCGTTAATACTAGTACAGTGTTCAAGCTAAGTCGGGCTGTATAGATAATCTGGGTATAGCTGTCAGGCCCAGAACATGACCATAGTCTTAGATTGTGACGTTGTATACTATGAAATGTTTAAAACTGGATTTGGCTCAGTTTCACCGTTTTCCGAGCCTAGCGCAGTTGATCGTTTATACGTTTCGGGATTAGGTAAGATCATACAAACTTAAGTAAATATATTGATTGATAAAATGATTTGATTTATGAAAGAATTTTAAGGTTTCGGTGTCTGGTTTGATCGCAGGGTTCGTTTCCGTTTTCACACGGGTTTGGTTATACAAAACGCGTACAATCCACCCGAATTGTCCGGAATTCTTGTAAAAAGTTTGTTTTTATCAATATCATTCAAAAATATGATATTTGACCACTTTTGACATTTTGACATACCAGTCAGTCCGTTAAACACAAAACTGCCGGTTTCGTTAAAACAATTATAATTTAAATCTTTAATAAATCATAACTAAATATGTAATTATATATAAATTATGTAAATTTTTGTAAAAATACATTAAGACATGGAGAATTTTATAAAAATATTTCCAGAAATTTTATGATTATTTATTTATTTATAAAAATTCATTTAATAGGTTACAATCATGTAATAAATGGCCCGTTTATATCAAACGACCTCCGAAAAATCCCATAATTTTTACCAATGGCCTCAACGTGACTACATAGCCCCTGCAAAATTTCCAGAACCTAACTCTTTTGACAAAATACCTTTTTGCGCGTTTTTCGGCTGTTAAAACTCGGTTCAACCATGGCTGCACAAACCATACTTAGACATTTCCAATGATTCCCAAAATTTACCAGTGATCTTACTATCCCATAACAAACTCCAAAACCAAGTTTCATAATTTTTCAATATGTTTTGCTATTTTTCCCAAATAAACGCCCATAAACGGGAATAAATTCACCAAATATTCTCCGTTTATCGAAAAATTACCAAATTTGAACAGGGACTCATTTATATGATCCCTAATGTCCCTGCAAATTTTCACAAGCTAACAACAAGCACGTCACAACCTAATACTAAACAGCCCCTAAACGAGTATTACGGGTTTACCTTGTCGGTTTTCGATGAATTTTGCTAGCTTAAACGACTTTCCGGGTCTCGGGTTGCAAACTCAGTATATCTACATATCATATAACATCAAACCAAGCATAAATCATCCATGTAACAGCCTTGATAATTAGGGTTTCGATTTTGGGTTCAAACCGAACTTTCTAACCGTAAAAACGTTGTATTCATGTTCTAATCCGCGTTTTTGATCAAAAAAAGTATATGTTCCAGGTTTGTAAACATGTTTAACATCAAAACATAATTTTACTTGATTTTTAGGGTTTTTGGATGGTTAAACATGTTTAAAACTAATTAAAACATGTTTATAAGTTAATTATATGCATTAAACTTGGTTCAATCTTTATAAATTTTGAGCTTACCTTAGGGTTTTTGGAAGGGACTTGAGAGAACAGGTTGGGAGCTGCTCTGGACTTCAAAGTTTATAGGTTAGAATGAATAGCAATAACTTATGATTGAAGTTTTGTTTTTAAACAATAAAGTGAGGTTTAAAGGGGGCTGGCCGATCGGAACAAATAAAAGGGCCTTAATGGGCTGTTTTGGCCCATTTAACTCTACACACAAGCCCAAACATGAAAAGCCCATTTCAAATTTAGTTCGGGTTCGTTTTTTCGCAAGAAAATTAATTCGGGTGTGGGAAATAACGTAAAAACGTGTGTTTTTCAGCTTGTTTTTGTAAAATAAGAAAAACGTACTGACTCGTTGTAAAATTCCAAAATATTTTCACGGATGGCTTAGAACATGTCATATAAGTGTTTTATAAATCTTTTTCGGCTTAACGGATGCTACAATGCTTGTTTTGATATTAACGATTGCGTTTAAGCTTATAGCGTATCAATAAACGAAACCTTTTTCGTTTAAAGAGTTTTAAACGTACCGAGGCCTAAATATCAATATGTTAGCCTCTATAACATATATATAACTCGTATATGACCCCTCAGTATGTATACGGGTCATAGTTAGTATCAATCGGTTACTCGTTTAAACACTACGAATTAACCGATTTATCGTTTACTTGATACGAAGTGAATATAGTGTACCCCGTTTTGTCATGAATGTCACACGAACATTGATGGGGCTCCCCCTCGTAGGGGGGTTCTGAAAACTGGTTCTTCGGGAAACCCTATTGTTACGGGTTCTTTTGGTTCGTTTGCTGCAAACACTACATTCACTGCTCCGTTAAATGACGTTATCCATAATGTTGGTGGTTGTTCAGCAGTGGGGAACAAAGCTAGTGGTTGCTTGAGCGATAACAAGGGTATTGGATCAGGTTCGTTAAAGAGTCAACAAGATAAGGGTTGTTCAGCTTTTGTTCCGAATGAAAATAAGGTGGTTGGAGCTGAATCGTCTAATATTCAGAGGGATGTAGGGAAGGAAAAACATATGGAAAATTCAAAGCCTTCCTACATGAGTGTTGTTCAACTTGAAAACAAAACATCGAAGGCAACTTTAAGAAAAGTAAATGTTGAATCAACGATGGATGGAGTTGATGTGGTTATACCGGTTGATTCTGTCAAGAAAGTTAAAGAGAGGTTTAATAATACTTTGTTTGGCTATTTTTTGGGTAATAGACTCCCTTTTCCGGTTGTTGAGGATTTTGCTAAGAAAAATTGGAACAAATATGGGCTTACGAGACTAATGATGAATGCGAAAGGGTTTTTCTTTTTCAAGTTCCATACGGAAGCTGGGATGATGAAGTTGATTGAGGATGGTCCTTGGATGATTAGGAATGTTCCCATTATTCTCCAAATTTGGACTATGGAGTCAGATTTGGAGAAGGAGGATGTACGGTCTGTTCCGGTTTGGGTCAAATTACAAAACATTCCCCTGGGTGCCTTTACTGAGGAGGGTCTAAGTATGCTCGCGTCAAAAATTGGGGATCCGATAAGTATGGACTCTTATACTGCTAATATGTGTAAGGAATCGTGGGGAAGAAGTAGTTTTGCTAGAGTACAGGTTGAGCTCCATGCAAATCAGGAGATTAAAAGGAAGCTTGTTGTTGCTGTTCCGGATACGTGGGGGGAGACAAATAAGATCTCGGAGATTAAAGTTGAATATGATTGGGAGCCCCCCAGATGTTCTTTATGTGAGGTGTTTGGCCATTCGAACGCCCAGTGCCCGAAACAAGTTCACGATAGAAAGTTAAATGACGAACAAACGAAAGTCACTAATGATGATGGTTTCCAGAGGGTGAAGGGAAAGAAAAAAGTTAATACGCAAATCAAGAAACATAATCTTGTCTACCGACCGGTGGTTAAACCTGCTGTGCCACAAACTATAAATAAACCATCCGCTCAAGAACAAGACAATAATTATCCTGTGGGTAAACCTACAACTTCCATGGCTAAGGGGGTCCAGTTAAAGGAAAATCATACTGTCCAAACCAGTAACAGGTTTGGTAAGTTGGCGGACGAGTCGGAAAGTGATGAAGATGATGATGATGTGGAGGAGTTGTTTACGGATGTGGCTAAAGCTATGAAAGCGGATATTTTTTCTGAGGGTGCAAGCACACCCGGTGAATTGGGTGTTTAATGGGTACCATCGCCACTTGGAATATAAGAGGGTTGAACCGCCCTCTTAAACAAAAAGAGGTTCGTAAGGTAATACAAGATAATAATATTCAGGTATGCGCTATTCTTGAGTCTCACGTCAAATTAAACGCGGTTTTTGATGTTTGTAAGAAGATCTGTAATAATTGGGATTGGACCAGCAATGGTAGTGTTTGTGATAAAGGTACTCGGATTATTGTGGGGTGGAATACGGATTTGGTTGATCTTATGGTTATTGATTATTCGAATCAGGTTCTTCACGTTCAGTTAAAGTTTAAGCTTGATTGCAAGGTGATGTATGGTTCTTTCGTGTATGCTGAGAATTGTTATTTGAAAAGAAGGGAGTTATGGCGTAATCTTCTTGTTCATAAACAACTCACTCGTGATAAACCTTGGGCTTTACTTGGTGATTTTAATTGTGCTCTTAGTTTGGAAGACAGCTTGCATGGTTCTTCCAAAATTTCTACTGGAATGATTGATTTTCGTGATTGTGTTAACAACATTGAAGTTGAGGATATAAAGGGGGTCGGACTCAAATACACTTGGAGCAATAAACCGAAAACGGGTATGGGCCATTTTAAAAAGCTTGATAGGGTGATGGGAAACTCTAAATTCTTGGAGATTTTTAATGATTCTTCGGCGGTGTTCCTTCCGTACCGGATTTCAGACCACTCTCCATGTCTATTGAAATTCCCCTCTCTTATTAAAGGTAAGCCTAAACCGTTTAAATTCCCTAATTTCTTGATTGAAAAACCGGGTTATCATGATATTATTGCTAAAGGCTGGAATATTGAGGTGAACGGGTATCACATGTTTCGCGTGGTAAAGAAACTCCAGAACTTAAAACACCCTATTCGTTCTTTGCTGTACCGGCAAGGCAATCTCCATAAGATAGTTACTGACCTAAGAACCCGTCTGGATGCTTGTCAAACCCGCCTTGACACTGACCCTACTAATTTGGAGTTGATTCGGGAACAGAGTAAAGGCTTATCATGAGGCGGCTAAGGATGAGGAAGAATTCCTTAAACAAAAGGCTAAAGTTGATTGGTTAAAGCTTGGTGACTCTAACACTGCATACTTTCACAATTCTTTGAAAATGCGAAACCATAGGGGTCGCATTGATATTATAAGTGATGCTCAGGGCCGTTTATTTGAGGGATTGGATGTTCCTTCGGTGTTTGTTAATCATTTTACGAACATCTTTGGCTCTGATTTGAAACCATTGAGGAAACTGGATAATCAGATGTTTACTACTAAACTCTCGGCCTCCCAGGCGGAGTTTATGATTAGACCTATCTCCGATTTGGAAATCAAGGATGCGGTTTTCTCTATTGAGAATTCCAAAGCGCCGGGACCTGATGGTTTTTCCTCGGCCTTTTTCAAGAGTTCTTGGGATATTGTTGGGAAAGATGTGTGTTTGGCGGTTCGTGAATTTTTCAGCAGAGGAAGTCTCCTTAAACAGGTAAACCACACCATTATTGCCCTTATTCCTAAAGTGACTAATATTGTGACTCCGAATGATTTTCGTCCCATCTCGTGCTGCAACACTTTATATAAATGCATTACCAAGATTATCTCGGTTCGTATGATGAAGGGGTTGGAGTCGTTAATTGATATTAATCAGTCAGCGTTTGTGCCTGGGCGTAGGATTTCTGATAATATCCTTTTGACCCAAGAATTAATGCATAATTACCACACTAATACAGGTCCGCCTAGATGTGCTTTTAAAGTTGATATCCAGAAAGCCTATGATACGGTCAGTTGGGACTTCATACGTGATATTCTTTTTGGGTATGGTTTCCACGATAAGATGATTCAGTGGATAATGGAGTGCATAACCACTTCTTCTTTTTCGATAGCAGTTAATGGGAATTTACACGGGTTCTTTAGTGGTAAAAGAGGTCTGAGACAGGGTGATCCGATGTCCCCTTATATTTTCACGCTGGTTATGCAAGCTCTCATGTTGATTCTGCATCGAAAGGTTCGTATTGATGGATCGTTCCGCTTTCATCGATGTTGTGAAAAGTTAAATATTATCAACATTTGCTTTGCGGATGATTTGTTCCTGTTTGCTCGTGGTGATGTGAATTCTGCTAAAATTATTATGGGGGCTCTGAATGATTTCAAAGATATGTCCGGGCTTACTCCGAGTGTTCCGAAAAGTACCGCGTTTTTCTGTAATGTCCCGGACCGTGTTAAAGGTGGTATTTTGAATATTATGCCCTTTGTTGAAGGAAGGCTCCCGGTTAAATACTTGGGGGTTCCTCTTATATCCACGAGGTTAAATTACCGGGATTGTAAGAGGTTGCTGGACTGTATGGATAGTCGGATTGGAGATTGGAAGAATAAAACTTTATCTTTTGCGGGTAAATTGCAGCTGGTCAGGTCTGTTCTTTCGTCTTTATATATTTATTGGGCTGCTGTGTTTTCTCTCCCTTCTAGACTTATTGCTGATCTTGAGAAACGGATTAAAAACTTTCTTTGGGATTATGGTCAAAATAAGGGAAAGCATAAAGTCTCTTGGGATATTGTGTGTCGGCCGAAGTGTGAAGGTGGTTTGGGTATCCGGCGTATACGGGATGTCAATAACTCTCTGCTGGTTTATCATATTTGGAGCTTAATCAATGTGCGTAACTCGTTGTGGGTTAAATGGATTTATGAGTATAAAATGAAGGGGCGAAATTTTTGGAGCTTGCAGATTCCTAACTCGTGTACGTGGGGATGGAGGAAAATTCTTCAGTTCCGTCCTCAGATTAGAAAATTTATATGGCATGAAATTGGGAATGGGAGATCTACTTCAGTTTGGTATGATAAGTGGGATGAGATTTGTCCTTTAATTGAATATATTAACCCTAGAGCTATTCATCGTGCTGGCTTGTCTTTAGAGACCTGTGTCAGTGATGTTGTTCATCATAATAACTGGGGTTGGCCGCCTGATTGGATTTTGAGGTATCCAATTCTTTTGAACCTAAAAGAAGTCAGCATTTGTCCGGATGAGAGGGACAAGATCGTGGTAATGGATGAGAATGGGACTTCAATGAATTTCTCGGCGTCTGGAATTTGGAATCTTATTCGGAGACCGGCTGATAAGGTGTCTTGGGTGCATGTTGTTTGGTTCTCTCAATGTGTTCCAAAACACTCCTTTATGTTGTGGATTGTGCTTCATGATAGGTTGAGCACGCAGAATCGTATTATGGGATGGAAAATTGGTGGGTATCCAAATTATAACTTGTATTGCTACCCTCTTTGTAATGGAGAGCCGGATTCTCGTAACCACCTCTTCTTTGAGTGTAAGTTCTCTGCTGAGGTTTGGAGTATTGTAAGAATGAAAGGGAAGTTTCAGGGATGTAGGAATGGTTGGGCGAATATTCTTCAATATGTGTCTCAATTTGGAATGTCCAACTCTATTGAAAATGTTGTTAATCGGCTGCTATTTGGGGCTTCGGTTTACGTTATCTGGAAGGAGCGAAACAACCGGCTTTTCAAGAACTCTTTGAAGACTCCGAAGATGGTTGCGGACGAAATCATTAGGGGGACGCGCCTAAAGCTTATGACTCTAAAGTTCAAGAATTCTGAACGGGTTAATCGGGTTCTCGAGGATTGGCACTTTCCGCGGGGAGTTTCCCACCAGATTGATGATAATGGTTGATTTGTTTTAGTTTTGTTTATTTACATTGTTCTTGTGTAAGCTTTGGCTGTGTTTACCAATGTTTGGTGGTTTTGGTTTGTTTACTCTTGTATGGCATGTCATACATGAGAACTAATATGGCACTCTGTCATATTACTTGTACTTTTTGATTGTGTGGAATGCATTTAACCGGGTGAATCCCTTTACCCAAAAAAGATGCGGGAAAAACATAAGTATCATTATCGGTTTTTGTTAAAATACAATTTATTTACTGTTTATTATGTTTATTACTTATAAAATTAATTTTAAAAGTGAAAGAAATACCAAAAATAAATATAAACGGGGTGGCAGGAACTCGAACCCGCGACCTGCCACTCCATCACCAACGCATTAACCAACTGGGCTGACCAGAACATGCGTTATAACTTAGAAACAATCAAATATGAACATAATTTTCCAAGACAGAATGCATAAACAAACCCTTCCAACATCAATCGGTTAATCCGATTGATGTTGATATGATAGGTGTTAGGGCTTTCAGAGAGGACATCACGACGAACACAAAACACCAATTAATTACCTGATATGATTACGTTTGCTGGTATAAATTGACCGGACAGTGGACGACTGAACTCAAGACCAGAACACCCTCAAGAAGCTTATGATAATTCAATTAAATAAGGGGGTTATGTTGGCTAGGATTAGGTGATTGTGCATACAAGTTTAATTGATTTATTATGAACGATTGCTTGTATTAATAAGTCTGGATTAGGGTCGGCTTCGTTAATAAGGAAAAGAATATAAAAAACGATTAGATTAACATATTTAGGTTGACGATTAGACCGTTTATAGAGTATACACGATGTTGAAAGATTCAATTACCAACAATATTACGTATATTATGGTCCAAGATATCCCAAATTGAAACCGGGTATAATATATGGGTAAGGATTTGGGTTTGGATTAAGGTAACCCACTTGAATAATATGGGTTATAACACAAGTTTCAATTCAGTCCCTTAGGTTTAAAGATGGCACCTAAATGGATAAAAGTTTACATTTTGGGTTAAAATTGCCAAAACAAGAAAAGGATAATAAATATGTTTTATATAAATAATTTAAACGATAATATATTAATAATTAGTAAATTTAAACTCGATAACGAAATATTTAAATAAATAACCCGAACATTGAACCGAGTCGGGTGTGTTAATAAAAGTATAATTCGAAAAGTCCGAGTTGTTACAGTCTCCCCTACTTTAGGGAATTTCGTCCCGAAATTAAAGAATACTATAATAACACTATTAAACTTTGAGGAAAATAAAATTTTGAAATAAAAAAAATTATCATAACACCGAACTTTGAATAGTTAAAATAATGCTTCAAATGCAAATCCAATAAGAGCACTTATATATAGGATGTACCAGCGGCGTATTCACCATGTCCTTATCATCTTTACATTTGTATCGTTATTCCAACCACTTTCAATTCTATATTATGACACAACGCATCATGATTTCCATGCAAGGACTTCGATAATTATGTTCCGGACCATAATTATTGTTATCGTCGGATGGTCCACATGATTCATCTCATCGTGTGGGTTTACCAAACATTTGAGTAAAACATGACTTTGAGTAAACAAAAATTTTAAGGAGTTTTAATTTAGAACACTAGAAAGTCACCAAAGTATATAATAATTTCAAAAGTTGTAGTGAATTTTAGTAAAGCAAAGAAATTTTAAGACGACTTTTAAACTTAAAGATATAAGTATTAAAGTTTAAGAAGGGTAGCTTATAATAGTTAGGGTCAATGAAGGTAAGGCAGTAAGATAGAAGTAGGCTTCAATAAACAATCTATTTAATCAAAAGAAACTTTATATATTATAGAAGATAAATAATCCAAATACGGAAATAAGGCCATAAAGAGGTCTTACAATACGTAATTAAGAAAAGAAAAAAAATAAATTAAGATAAAGGGAAACGACAAAAGTCTTCACGGTCGTTGAGTAGCTTAATTGGCGTGACTCGGGGCACCCTAAGGAGTTGCATTCATAGAAGTTGGAGCAGTCGAGGTGGGTTGATTTGGGGTAGCTTGAATAACGTGAGCTTGAACAGTTTGCAAGAAGGTTGTTTGGTGGAAATATGCCCGGTAAAGTTGAGCTTGCGGTTGCGGGGTTTGGTAATGTTGGGTTAAGTAAGGTTTTGATTGATGGGAGGAGCTTTAGGGACATGAGGTTGATGGGTTTGAGCCTGGTAAGCATGGGTCAAGTAGTGTGGTGTAGTAGTGGATTGGGCTTGATGAACTTGGGTAAGTTGAGGGCACACAATACGTAGATGACTTGGGTCCTTACAATGGTAGTAAGCACATGTATTAGGAACATCAGGTCGAGCATGAGGGGTAGGTTGTTGCGGAACAGCTTGTGCAGTGGGCGGGACACGACAGGTGTTAGGAAGATGGTCATAACAGTTACATTGGATGTAGCGATGGCATAAGGATTAAATCGAGTGATGATAGTTACAAATGGAGCAAGATGGAAACGGACCGAGGTAAGGTTTCTTGTTTGAGGAGACTTGCGGGTGAGTAGATTTTGTTGCAGCAAGGTTCTTATGTTTCTCGTTGTGGGGATGAGTGGAGGTAGATGATGACCGTCGTTTGAGTCAATCAAAAACCTAGTTAAACTATATAGATAGGATAAGTAAGGTATCGTATCCACCAGGAGTATGTGGTCAATGCAAATCGTGTACAGAATTAATATTATGAAGTGACAGAGTGTAGTGCTGATCACACAAGCAAATAGGTTGGTTTTAATAATAATAAAGCAAATAGCAACTTTCAAATAATTAACAAAGACAAATCACACCCGGGTTTCAAGTAAGCAAATATACAGTAATCTCATGTTCACTTAACAGATAAATTATCAAAGATCAAATCAGATTGACTAACTAGGCAAACCTTAGGCATCAACAATCGCTAACACACGACACTGGTTATCAAACAGTCCCTGCCAATGTGACTCAACTAAGGGCAATTGTATGCTTCATCATATTTAAACTAGTCAAAACAACCCTATAAGCAATTATCATAGAGCTGGCAAACTAATCGTTCCGATCGAAATAAACCTAAACCGACCGAATGCACAGTAATACCAAACATCAATACTCATAGATCAATCATAAACAATTACAAAATCATTTGTTCTTAAACACATGATAAAACTAAAAGATACAAACTCTACATCCCGGATATGACTTGAAGGAGACTAGCTACTCATGATAATGATTAGGGTTCACTCAATGTCTGGGAGATCATCTAAAAAATGGTGAATGAATGAATCAATAGAAATTAATTAATATTTTCTTTTCCTTGTTTCACTCCGTTGATGCCGTCGCACCTCGCTCAAAACCTTTTACCAATCTTATATTATTTTCTTCTTGTGGGCCATGGCTCATAATTGGATTAATTTCCCAGCCCAAATCTCGTCAAAGAAAACATCACCACATTAAGTCACGTGACATTTAAATGGATGTCATACTGAATTCTTTTCTTTTTGCTCATTTGTACTTATCTTGCAATTTTGACTTCATATTATTATTGCAACGTCTTCGCATTCTTTATATATTTAACTATGTTGCAAACTCCATCATTTTACTTTTATATTATCGAATAAAACACAACTTGATCTTTAAAGTTATAGTGTGTCCGTCTCACTCGTAATCTTTTATAAACCTGATCATCCCGAGACTCCCAATCATGCTCGTAAATGTCTTAAATTAGTATCTTTAATGCTCATGACCTAAAACACAAAAGCAAGCTTGAAGTACCATTGTTCTAACGAAAAACTAATTAAAAGCTATACAATTAATACAATAATATACTAGATTTATACCCGACCATGTCACACCCTCAAAATCCACTAACGGAGTTTTACCGTCAGAGGGTGTGAACTGGCAGGATCGGAATCATTAGTTATAACCAAACCAAAGAAAAACGTTTAAATGAAAGTAAGTGCGGAAGCGTAAAACCTTAATTCAAAAGTTGCGTCACGCAGGACGACTTAAAACCAAATGTAACTGTTAAAATTAAGTTTGCAGAATAAAAGTGTTTTCATTAATGCATGCTCCTAAACCGCGCGCCCGCCTCGGCTACCTGAGAATAACATACTAAAAGTGTCAACACAAGGTTGGTGAGTTCACAAGTAAAATAAGATAAATCGTTTAGCGTTTTGCGTAACCTCGTTACGACATTTAAATGTTGCGTAACCCCGTTACGACGTTTGAGTGTGTAACCACGTTACAGCGTTTGAGTGTGTAACCACGTTACAGCGTTTGAGTGTGTAACCACGTTACAGCGTTTAAGTGTGTAACCACGTTACAGCGTTTGAGTGTTTTGCATTACCAGATAGTGTTATGTCAAATTATATATCGATATGTAGCTAATCTATACAACAAGTATCGCTAAGTGGTTCGCGACCGAAGCTGACTGTTTATCAAGTGCCCGTCACCAGGTCCTCCAGACCATGGTAAGTGTTAGCCAAAATTTACACCCACTCAACCTCCAGTTGAGCTTAGCGTCGGGTGGGGTTTGTCAAACCCAGTAGTACTACCCAAAAGTGACTCGCTATTCCAAATATTAACCGGTCCGATGTGTGGGACTTCAAATGTTACGTATGCCGCTTAGCCTTTACAAGTGATATATAATTTATAACAAAATCTTTCATATGCGTTTATCTCAGAAAATATGTTTATCGGAGTATGTTATCTCCCCCAAGTGAAAAACGTTTGAAAACAGTTTAAGAGTGGGGTAAGTGAACTCACTGTTTGCGAAGAATATCCGATCTAGAACACCGAGTGATGCGCGTCGTAGAAAACTCTCTAGCGTTCTAAAATAACAAAGAGATTTTCTAAGTATCGGAATGTTTAACGAGTCTCTAGACTCGGCACATAATACCTATGCACGTAACATGTTTCGTGTTTCGTTTGTGAATCGTGTGTGACTTAAACAAGTAAAATTGTGATACGATACATGAGTGAGCAATTACTTTCGTGTCACGTATTAATAACATACTTATTAGCAATTATTCCCGTAGGGGCATTTTGGTCAACAAACAAAGACTAACTAACCATTATTCCCCATAAGGGCAATTTGGTCAATTCATGGCAATCAACTAGCAACTATTCCCCGCAAGGGTATTTTGGTCAAAATACAACAATTATATAAAAACTATCATATTTCATGCATTCCTATACAACTCAGCAGCTAGTTTCGTTATGACAGAATTTCTACTTGAAAGATTGCACTAGTTTACCGATTATAACGTCTCAATTAATTTACCAAAAATTACCACGGGAGCATACATATCTTAGGTTTCCAGAACATCTTTTATCTTATTTTTATTCCATATAGATTGTTCATAATGATCAAAACATTACAGCTAACTTATATCAGTCAGATTCATGCACATCAGAATGTTATTTGCAATTCCCGTTAAACGAAAAATCCAATAAATGCAAGACCACTTGGGTTTGGTTCCTAACTCAGTGAGTCAACCTCCAGAAGTGGAACCAACCCAATTGGTCTCGTAGTTCATGAGATATAACATTTACAACATAACCTAACAGCAGGTCTAACAGCTCAGCTTTGCATCACGTTTTTGTAAAATCATAAAAGTATACTTCCACTTATCCAAAAATTACGAATTTATACTTCATAGAAACTAGACTCAACCTAGTTTACTGCAGTACCCACAATCTCAATCAATTTTCACGTTTACACTTCGTTACAGTCAGTTAAACATCGTATATACGTTCTGTCCAGAATCTGTTCACATCAAAACTCATCATAATAACAATCTATGAACTATCATGCATCCATATAACCCTCTAGACACTATAACTACTATCCATGCATATCAATCACACCATACATACAAGATTAGGGTTTGTGTTTTAATTCAAATCAAGAACAACAATCAATCATGTATCAATATCAATCTAGTTATCAATCTATTATCCAACTAACAAGAATCATAACAATCACATACATACAAGATCGGCCGATTTAGGGTTTTCACACAACCCATCAAACATCAAAATTAAACAACAAAGAGGTAAGAGATGATCAAGTATACCTTCCTAGCACCTAGTTCTTGGATTAATCTCTTGATTTGATGTGTATATGTTGTGTGATGGTGGACGGCAGCCGTGGGTCAAGAGAGGGAGAGAGAGCCGATCGGTGGTGTTGTAGGTTTAGAATAATAGGTTAGGGTTTGTTTATTAGTGATATATTTATAAACAAACAAGTTACACTCTAGTCCTTCTACTTTCAAGTGTTGTTTTTCTAGAACATTCTATCCTAACTTGCACATAATCATAACAATAATATAACACATAATCCTAACACATAGTTATCACATCATTAGTGTTTTAGTGTGCTTCGTTTATTCCTCAATCGTTTGCGTTTCGGTGCAAATCCCGAAAGACTACTACACATGTAGTAAGTGTTAAGCGTCATTTAAACCCTAGTTTAAATGTAATGAAGTATGCGTTATAGATTCAACGATCTTAAAGTTTGAATTAACAGAGTTGAGTTAACGAGGTTAACCTGAAATTGACGATTGTCACATCATTCCCATGTTAAAGAATTTTCGTCCCGAAAATTTGAGTCAAGTCGTGATGAGAGCCTGAAAAAGTAAGAAAGATTTTCAGTTTGCCATATCATCCCCTAGTAGAAAGAAATTTCGTCCCGAAATTTAGTTCATACCTCCGGTGATGTTTGACGGTTTGCCGGGTTTCGCGGTTTTCGGTGTTTGGTTAGCCCTTCAAAAAGGTGAGGATACTTTTTCATCATGTGATCCTCGCGTTCCCATGTGAACTCCGGTCCACGTCTCGAGTTCCAACGAACCTTAACAATTGGAATTTTGCTGTGTTTGAGCGTTTTGGTTTCCCAATCCAAAACCTCGACTGGTTCCTCAATGAACCGTAACTGTTCATCAACTTGTAGTTCCTCCAAAGGGACTACTTGGGTTTCATCAGACAGGCATTTCTTCAAATTTGATACGTGGAATACATCGTGTACGCCACTGAGTTCTGTTGGTAGGTCCAGTCGGTACGCCACCGGACCAATGCGCTCAGTTATCCGGTACGGACCAACATATCGTGGGTTGAGTTTGTTTCGCTTACCAAAGCGAACCACACCTTTCCAGGGTGAGACTTTGAGTAACACTCGATCGTTTACTTGAAATTCGAGAGGTTTTCGGCGCTTGTCGGCGTAACTCTTTTGGCGATCTCGTGCTGCTGCCATGCGATTTCGGATTTGAACAATCTTTTCCGAGGTTTCGAGTACCAGTTCCGGACCAGTGATTTGGCTATCACCCACCTCTGCCCAGCAGAGTGGTGATCGACACTTCCGTCCGTACAGCGCTTCAAACGGCGCTACCTTAATACTTGCGTGGTAGCTGTTATTATACGAAAACTCTACCAAGGGTAAGTGGGGTTCCCAACTTTTTCCGAAATCTAAGACGCATGCACGCAACATATCCTCCAGGGTCTGAATAGTCCGTTCACTTTGCCCATCCGTCTGAGGATGGTATGCGGTACTCATATCGAGACGTGTGCCCAGTGCGCTTTGCAGCGACTTCCAAAAGTGTGAGGTAAAACGAGAATCTCGATCGGAAATGATCGAGACAGGCACTCCGTGTCTCGACACTACTTCCTTCATGTAGACACGAGTCAGTCTTTCCATTTTGTCTGTTTCCTTAATCGCTAGGAAGTGCGCCGATTTAGTCAACCGGTCAACGATCACCCAGATGGTATCGCATCCCGTCGGTGTTTTAGGCAAACCCGTAATAAAGTCCATTGAGATGTGTTCCCATTTCCACATTGGGAGTTCCGGTTGTTGCAGTAGACCAGATGGTTTCTGGTATTCTATCTTGACTCTGGCACAAGTCAAGCATTTGCTCACGTAGGTGGCAATGTCGGCTTTCATGTTCGGCCACCAGTAAAGTTCCTTTAAATCATGATACATTTTATCTGAGCCAGGGTGGATAGAATATCGGGACTTGTGAGCTTCGTCCATCACTAGAGTTCTCAATTCTCCGTATCGTGGAACCCAAATCCGGTTCTCAAAATATCGGACCCCGTCCGATCTGGTTTCAAGTTGCTTGCTCATGCCCCGCATGAGTTCCGATGGAAGATTATCATCTTTCAACGCTTCCAGTTGCGCATCGCGAATCTGATCGGGTAAGCTGGCATGAATCGTAAGTTGCAATGCTCTCACCCGTCTGGGTTTATCTGTTTCTTTTCTGCTGAGGGCGTCGGCCACCACATTGGCCTTGCCAGGGTGGTACTTGATGGCACAATCATAATCTTTAAGCAGCTCGACCCAACGACGCTGTCGCATGTTCAGCTCCTTCTGATCGTAGATATGTTGGAGACTCTTGTGGTCGGTGTAAATGGTAAACTTGGTACCGTACAAGTAATGCCTCCATATCTTAAGAGCAAACACTACAGCTCCGAGTTCCAAATCGTGGGTCGTGTAGTTCTTCTCGTGAACCCGTAGTTGTCTAGAGGCGTAGGATATAACCTTCTCGAGTTGCATCAGCACACAACCGAGACCTTGTATAGATGCGTCACAGTGTACCTCAAAGTTTTCCGTTCCCTCGGGGAGAGCTAAAATAGGGGCGCTACAAAGCTTGGTTTTCAACAGTTGAAAAGCGGATTCTTGCGCGTCACTCCAGTTGTACTTAGTGCCCTTGTGAGTCAAAGCGGTGAGGGGTTGAGCAATCTTTGAAAATCCCTCGATGAAACGCCGATAGTAGCCGGCCAGTCCTAGGAATTGTCGCACCTCAGTCGGAGTCTTAGGTGCTTTCCAGTTTTTGATGGCCTCTACCTTACCGGGATCGACATGGATACCATTCTCGTTGATCACATGTCCTAAAAAGTGAACCTCGCGAAGCCAAAATTCACATTTCGAGAGTTTAGCATACAGTTGTTCCTTCTTCAGTAGTTCCAGAATTATCCTTAAGTGCTCTTCGTGGTCAGTCTCGTTCTTGGAATAGACGAGAATATCATCGATGAAAACAATCACGAACTTGTCGAGGTACGCCTTGCATACTCGATTCATGAGATCCATAAATACGGCTGGTGCGTTGGTTAGGCCAAAAGGCATAACCGAAAACTCGTAGTGACCATACCGTGTTCTGAAAGCTTTTTTTGAAATATCTTCTTCGCGCACTCTCAGCTGGTGATAACCGGATCGTAGATCGATCTTCGAGTAGTAACTCGATCCCTGAAGCTGGTCAAACAAATCATCAATTCGGGGTAAAGGATAACGGTTCTTGACCGTCATCTTGTTCAACTCCCGGTAGTCGATGCACATTCGGAAAGTCCCGTCTTTCTTTCGGACAAACAAGACAGGGGCTCCCCATGGCGATGAGCTAGGTCGGATAAAACCTTTATCCAACAAATCTTGCAACTGGGTGGACAACTCCTGAAGTTCCGCCGGTGCGAGCCGATACGGGGCTCGTGCTATGGGTGCTGCACCGGGTGTCAACTCGATCTGAAATTCGACTTGACGAATAGGAGGGAGTCCAGGTAAATCCTCCGGGAAAACTTCCGGGAAGTCTCGCACAACCGGTATGTCTTCAATTCGTTTCTCCTCCGCGGGTTTCTCAACAATCTGCGCCAAAATTGCCGGATGACCCTTTCGTAAATACTTCTGTGCCTTCATAAGGGTAATGACGCTGGTGGTCATGCCGCTTCTCTCGCCTCGGACCGAAATGATCTCGCCAGAAGGGGTGGTAATATGGACTATCTTATCATGGCATATAATCTCCGCTCGGTTCTCGGATAACCAGTCCATGCCGACAACGACATCGAAACTACTAAGCGTAAAAGGAATAAGGTCGATGTCAAAGACATGACCTGACAGTTTCAACTTACACCCCGCAAGTATATGAGTTGTTATTACAGTTTTACCGTTAGCTAATTCAACAGGAAACTTAGCGTCTAACGGGGTTGGAGTAAGGTTTAAAAGTTGGCTAAAGGCCTTTGACACAAAACTCCTATCAGCTCCAGTGTCAAACAAAACAGAAGCAAAACAATCGTTTACAGGGAACTTACCAGACACCACATGCGGATCTCTGCGGGCTTGACCTGATCCAATCACAAACGCTCTTCCTTTGCCATTTCCTCCACCATTACTGCCACTTCCATTGCCCCCATTGTTGTCATTATGTTTTAGCTTGGGGCAATCCTTCCGGAAATGACCTTCCTGTCCACATTCAAAACATCCCTTAGTCGTCATCGGTGGCTTAGGAGCACCCTTCGCCGCAAGGTCTCCTCTACATTCCTTCGCTTGATGACCTATCTTTCCGCATCTTTGACACTTGACACGGTCACATTGACCAACATGATGAAAGTTGCACCTGTTGCACTTTGGATATTTCCCAACATATCCGCTCGAAACCTGCCCGCTACCGTTGTTGTTGTTGTTGTGATTCTGAGTGTTGAAACTCCGAGTAAATTCGGGCTTACGGTAGTGGTGTTGCGGTGGGAGGTTTGAGGATGAAGATCTGGTGTTGTCAAACTTTCTCTTCCCGCTGTTCGGGTTGCTGTTGTTGTTACTGTTGCTGACGTGGTCATTACTCGGGTTGTCACGGGCTTTAACAGTCGAACCCCTCGGTGGTAACGCACCCTGGGTCACAGCCTGATCCGTCAGTTTGTGAGCCAAACGGATCGCTTGTTGGATCGTGGCTGGTCTGGAAGACGTCACCATACCCTGAATCTGTGGTGCTAACCCATCAATGTACATCTCTATTCTCTTGCTCGGCGGATCCACCATCCGCGGACACATCACTGCCAACTCGTGCGAACGAGTAGTGTAGCTTTCAATCTCTGAACCCACCATTTTCAACGACCAAAACTCCGACTCTAACTTCGAAATTTCTTCCCTCGGACAGTACTCCTCTCGCATCATGTTTTTGAACTCCTCCCAGTTCATCGCGTTAGCCAGTTCCAATCCAAGGATCTGGACGTTCGAATTCCACCAAGTGAGGGCGGAATCCTCAAGTGTCCCAGCAGCGAATTTGACCCTACTGGCAGGGGGACAATTACACATCTCAAAGGCCGACTCGGCCTTCTCAGCCCAACGCAGGAAGCCTATAGCTCCCTCAGTGCCCTTAAACGTACTGGGCTTGCAGTCTAAGTAGTTCTTGAAGGTACATGCTCCATTCGGACCTCCTGTTTGATTTTGAACGTGTGCAGCTAAAGCGGCAGCAACATGGTCATTCAGCAGGGTTTGGAGTTCAGCTGCAGTCATGCTGATGTTACCACGTCCTCGTCCAGCGTTTCTTCCGGCCATTTCCTAGAATCATAGTATAAAACGTGAATTTTTCTTTCATATACAACACACCATACATGTAATAAAAGATAGGTAAGAAAAAAAAAACAACATCACATCACAACCACTTATTAGTCTAATTAAAAATTCATGATTAAAACCATTGTATTCGCTACAAAGTATTTCCAATCAATCCTTAAAATCATAGAAAAATAATAGTTCGGATGGAGACAACCCCTCCATCTAAGTGTCATCCTCACTAGATGTCGTCATCTGAGGACACCTCTGAATGTGCCTCCTCCTCAGCCGGTTCCTCCTCCGGTTCTTCTTCAGGTTCCTCCTCGGGCTCCTCTTCGGGATCTTCCTCGGGATCCTCCTCAGGCTCCTCTTCGGGATCTTCTTCAGGTTCTACATCAGGCTCTGCCTCGGGCTCTGCCTCAGGTTCTGCTACGTTCTGGGCAAGTTGCATTTGTAGGATATCGCAACGTTCTAATGCTATTTCGGTTCGGGTCCTTGCTTCTTGGAGTTTCTCTTGCAAGTCTATCATCTCGGCTTGCATCTTCATCATAACCTTGGTTTGTTGCTCACTAGTCTCTTGCATTTCTTTCATTGCCGCTGCCATGCGGGCAATCTCCTCCTGAGTCTCGGTTCCATCTTTAAACAGTCTGGCAACATTTTCTCTAGTGTAGCGCATGTAACCCACATCACGCTCCAAACAAGAAACGACAGCTGCGAGAACTCGCTCTACAGGTTCGGTTATAGGTGGTAGAGTGTTAGGGTAAGCAGGGTGGTTCGGGTGAGGCAATGGGGGAACTTGTTCACGGTAGACCATACGTCTGATCATGTTGGGGTACCATTCCCAGCTAACGTTGTTGTCATACAAGCCTCCGGATAGGCGGTACCTCTTTGGTGCAGGAGCTTCGAGTTCCTGGACTACACGGGGTGGCGAGGCAGTAGGTAACTGCGGTTCCTTCCCGTGAGCATGCGTCATCGAATCGGATGATGATGAGGGTGGCGTCGACATTCCTACAGGTAAGCCGGGTATATGCGCGCGTATGAGTGAAGGAGATAAGGAAATAAGATTTCAAGACTACACAAACCTATGCAGTGCGTATCATTATAACTAATGGGTCGTCGCGGTTATAGTCTAGTATGCATGCAGTTTCAAGTTCGCTATAACCAATGGCTCTGATACCAATCTGTCACACCCTCAAAATCCACTAACGGAGTTTTACCGTCAGAGGGTGTGAACTGGCAGGATCGGAATCATTAGTTATAACCAAACCAAAGAAAAACGTTTAAATGAAAGTAAGTGCGGAAGCGTAAAACCTTAATTCAAAAGTTGCGTCACGCAGGACGACTTAAAACCAAATGTAACTGTTAAAATTAAGTTTGCAGAATAAAAGTGTTTTCATTAATGCATGCTCCTAAACCGCGCGCCCGCCTCGGCTACCTGAGAATAACATACTAAAAGTGTCAACACAAGGTTGGTGAGTTCACAAGTAAAATAAGATAAATCGTTTAGCGTTTTGCGTAACCTCGTTACGACGTTTAAATGTTGCGTAACCCCGTTACGACGTTTGAGTGTGTAACCACGTTACAGCGTTTGAGTGTGTAACCACGTTACAGCGTTTAAGTGTGTAACCACGTTACAGCGTTTAAGTGTGTAACCACGTTATAGCGTTTGAGTGTTTTGCATTACCAGATAGTGTTATGTCAAATTATATATCGATAGGTAGCTAATCTATACAACAAGTATCGCTAAGTGGTTCGCGACCGAAGCTGACTGTTTATCAAGTGCCCGTCACCAGGTCCTCCAGACCATGGTAAGTGTTAGCCAAAATTTACACCCACTCAACCTCCAGTTGAGCTTAGCGTCGGGTGGGGTTTGTCAAACCCAGTAGTACTACCCAAAAGTGACTCGCTATTCCAAATATTAACCGGTCCGATGTGTGGGACTTCAAATGTTACGTATGCCGCTTAGCCTTTACAAGTGATATATAATTTATAACAAAATCTTTCATATGCGTTTATCTCAGAAAATATGTTTATCGGAGTATGTTATCTCCCCCAAGTGAAAAACGTTTGAAAACAGTTTAAGAGTGGGGTAAGTGAACTCACTGTTTGCGAAGAATATCCGATCTAGATCACCGAGTGATGCGCGTCGTAGAAAACTCTCTAGCGTTCTAAATAACAAAGAGATTTTCTAAGTATCGGAATGTTTAACGAGTCTCTAGACTCGGCACATAATACCTATGCACGTAACATGTTTCGTGTTTCGTTTGTGAATCGTGTGTGACTTAAACAAGTAAAATTGTGATACGATACATGAGTGAGCAATTACTTTCGTGTCACGTATTAATAACATACTTATTAGCAATTATTCCCGTAGGGGCATTTTGGTCAACAAACAAAGACTAACTAACCATTATTCCCCATAAGGGCAATTTGGTCAATTCATGGCAATCAACTAGCAACTATTCCCCGCAAGGGTATTTTGGTCAAAATACAACAATTATATAAAAACTATCATATTTCATGCATTCCTATACAACTCAGCAGCTAGTTTCGTTATGACAGAATTTCTACTTGAAAGATTGCACTAGTTTACCGATTATAACGTCTCAATTAATTTACCAAAAATTACCACGGGAGCATACATATCTTAGGTTTCCAGAACATCTTTTATCTTATTTTTATTCCATATAGATTGTTCATAATGATCAAAACATTACAGCTAACTTATATCAGTCAGATTCATGCACATCAGAATGTTATTTGCAATTCCCGTTAAACGAAAAATCCAATAAATGCAAGACCACTTGGGTTTGGTTCCTAACTCAGTGAGTCAACCTCCAGAAGTGGAACCAACCCAATTGGTCTCGTAGTTCATGAGATATAACATTTACAACATAACCTAACAGCAGGTCTAACAGCTCAGCTTTGCATCACGTTTTTGTAAAATCATAAAAGTATACTTCCACTTATCCAAAAATTACGAATTTATACTTCATAGAAACTAGACTCAACCTAGTTTACTGCAGTACCCACAATCTCAATCAATTTTCACGTTTACACTTCGTTACAGTCAGTTAAACATCGTATATACGTTCTGTCCAGAATCTGTTCACATCAAAACTCATCATAATAACAATCTATGAACTATCATGCATCCATATAACCCTCTAGACACTATAACTACTATCCATGCATATCAATCACACCATACATACAAGATTAGGGTTTGTGTTTTAATTCAAATCAAGAACAACAATCAATCATGTATCAATATCAATCTAGTTATCAATCTATTATCCAACTAACAAGAATCATAACAATCACATACATACAAGATCGGCCGATTTAGGGTTTTCACACAACCCATCAAACATCAAAATTAAACAACAAAGAGGTAAGAGATGATCAAGTATACCTTCCTAGCACCTAGTTCTTGGATTAATCTCTTGATTTGATGTGTATATGTGTGTGATGGTGGACGGCAGCCGTGGGTCAAGAGAGGGAGAGAGAGCCGATCGGTGGTGTTGTAGGTTTAGAATAATAGGTTAGGGTTTGTTTATTAGTGATATATTTATAAACAAACAAGTTACACTCTAGTCCTTCTACTTTCAAGTGTTGTTTTTCTAGAACATTCTATCCTAACTTGCACATAATCATGACAATAATATAACACATAATCCTAACACATAGTTATCACATCATTAGTGTTTTAGTGTGCTTCGTTTATTCCTCAATCGTTTGCGTTTCGGTGCAAATCCCGAAAGACTACTACACATGTAGTAAGTGTTAAGCGTCATTTAAACCCTAGTTTAAATGTAATGAAGTATGCGTTATAGATTCAACGATCTTAAAGTTTGAATTAACGGAGTTGAGTTAACGAGGTTAACCTGAAATTGACGATTGTCACAGACCATCACATCCCCACACTTATCTTTTGCTTGCCCTCAAGCAAACTCTAAAGTAAACATTAACCTCCATCATAGGTATGTGAATTATTGTCATTAATACTAGTAAGGTTTAAGGTCATACCCAGTTTCCTAGAGTGACACTTTTTAAAGATTGACATCACACAAATAAAGTTAAGTGCTATAATAAAAACAATAGAGCAGCCCAGACAGGTGTACTTTGTTTCCGGTTAAGCCACACATGCTCATACCACTCGTAATATAACATCTCTCCTCTTGGTTTAATATATGGACTAGCAAAAGATGTGCCAGTATCACTCAGCTCTCAATATCGCTCATAAGTACATATTAATCCATCAAGCTGCATTGGCACAAATGCAAATCAAGAGGTCTTTAAAAGGGTTGTAACGGGGCCAGGTGTAAAGGTATAGAAGGGAAATATTTAAGTAGCTCAAACGATCCGACCCGGCTTATTACAAAACATCTAAATAAATGAAACTGCTATACAAACTGACTGACTTATTATAAAACTTCTAAATAAGCAAACTAACATACATACTGATTTCATATTTTTTTTTCTTTTTTTTTCTTTCTTTTTTTTTTACATAAACGAACTACTGAATACATAACTGAATATAAACAGACATCTTTTTTGGCCTTTTCCACAAGTTTTATTTTATTTATTATTTTTTTAAGCATAATAACGTGATGCTTAAATATGGAACAAATACAAATACAAAAACAAAAACAAATACAATTACAAATAAACCTAGTAAGCCGGATCGTCTCGTAACATAATGTCGGGGTTAAACAATTGAAAAATAAGTCCAAGAAATGTTTTCTAAGAGACCCAACCCCCCGCCCCTCACATTAACCTCACCTCATATATGTAATAATGAGTCCCCAACCCCCCCCCCCCATACCCACACTCACGCTCATCCAGACGAGGCTTAACCTAGTTGCCTCTATCACTTTTGCATTTTGCCAACTGTGATCCCGTAATCCATGAACATCAGTGAAAGCACTCAAATGACATGTGTGTACTATATATTATATGTGTATTATATATATTTGAGTCAACTCACATACATACCGGAGGAATAGGGCTGAAGATATAAACATGTGTACCTGTCCCCATGACTCGTTATTCCCGCCTAAACGACCCTATTTTCAACTTCTCGTTATAAAAACATTTGTGAGTAAGACTAATGAGATGCTGAAAAACCAACCATGACCAGAAACATATGACTTGGCATTAATGGCAATAATTAACAGTTAACAACTTTGATTTCTGAACACTCTTCGAGGTACTATCGGGCTAAAAATTTTCAAATTTCCCCCATCCCCACACTTGAGGTTTACATTGTCCTCAATATAAGAATAGTTAATATTGTCCTCAAATTTAAACATGATAGAACGATTAATAAACATTTGAGGGACGGGGTTGAAATTGACTTTTTGACTATTAAGCAATTTTAAAATTTCGGGGGTCAGGTGTGGCGGTTCTATTAACAATTATACAATTACACTTTTAACGTTTAAAGTAATATAAACAAAATTAAATTATGAAACTGAAATCACCTGATATTAACGTGACTGGAGAAGGACCAGTCGGCTCGTGAACTCTTGTAACACTCGTATACTCTCGTCTCATCCAATTACCAAACTGACAATCGAACCTGCAAAATTTCGAGATGTGTAGAAGCAAGCTTTGCACAAGTGTAAGACATAGGTCTTTTAAGAGTTTCGAAAATGAATAATTGTTAATTTTATTAAACCATTACCGAGCCAAATTAATTCATTTCATAATAAAATCTGTTAAGTTAGTTAAAAACGTTAAAAAACCTAACTCACTTTCGTAGGAATCACGATTGCATTTAGCGTATGCAACAAGCCCTGTAAACCCCCCGGTAGCCCGGGAGGACGAGTGGGGTCTCGTGAGGGTTTATAGTGAACTACACCCACAAAGTTCCAAATACGACAAAATATACACTAACCTAGAAATACATGTAATTGACCATAAAGTGTCTTCATAAACCGCTGAGGTTACAATGAAACTCACCGATTCCTTACTCATGTTATGAATATCCTCCATCTATAGCCATTTACCACTTGCCTCAAATGATCATCAAAATCTTCAATCTCGTATTGCCCGTGATTTCCAACCCTTACAATCAAATACGGGCCCGTCCACTTACTTTTCAACTTACCCGGGAAAAGCTTCATCCTCGTGTTGTACAACCACACTCTTTGTCCAACTTCAAAGTTCTTCAACCGGATCTTCGCATCTTGAACTTTCTTCATCTTTGCCTTGTAAGCGGACGCGCAATCGTATGCCTCGTCTCTCAACTCCTCGATCTCGCACAAAGCCAATTTTCTCGCCTTACATGCATCATCATAATCCATATCAACCGATAAATGGCAATCCTTTCCATACACAAGTCTATAAGGAGTGGTTCCAATTGGCGTTTTATACGCGGTTCGGTAGGCCCAAAAGGCATCGGTCAACTTAGTTGACCAATCCTTTCGGTCTGCCCGAACAGTTTTCTGCAAAATCTGTTTTATTTGCCTATTGGAAACCTCTACTTGTCCACTCGTTTGTGGATGGTAAGGAGTTGCAATCCTATGATCAACACCATATCGTTTAAGCAATTTCCAGAATTTAAAATTCTTAAAATGAGATCCCCCATCACTTATGATGGTTCGGGGGACTCCAAATCTCGAAAAAATATTACTTTGAACAAAATTGCAAATGACTATGTGATCATTTGCCCTAGTGGTTATCGCTTCAACCCATTTAGAAACGTAATCGACGGCCACTAGGATATACAAATTACCGTGTGAATTCAGAAACGGGCCCATGAAATCGATCCCCCCCCAGACATCAAAAATGTCAACAACTAGGATCGGGTTCAAAGGCATCTCGTCCCGCTTAGAAATACACCCTAGTTGTTGACACTTTAAACAATGTGTCGCGAACTCGTGAGCGTCCTTAAACACTGAAGGCCAAAAGAAACCACTCGTTAAAAATTTTCAAGCGGTTTTCTGGCCACTAAAATGACCACCACACGCAGACGAATGTGCGTGTTCCAACACCGATCTGACATCCTCCTCGGGTATGCATCGTTTAATCATCTGATCAGCACCAATTTTGAACAAATCCGGGTCATCCCAAATATACTATTTAGCTTGTGACATCAAGTGCTTCTTTTTCCTCCTTTGCCAATGCTCCGGTATGTCACCTGAAACTTTAAAATTAACAATATGTGCAAACCAGGGGTTTTGGGAGACTGCCTTGATTTGTTCATCTGGAAATGACTCGTTAATGGGCCCGTCTTTTTCTCCATCTTCCACCATGATTCGGGACAAGTGATCTGCAACAACATTTTCATTACCTTTCTTGTCCCGAATCTCTAGATCAAACTCCTGAAGCAGCAAAACCCACCTGATTAATCGCGGTTTCGCGTCCTTCTTATTCATGAGGTACCTGACAGCAGAATGGTCAGAATATATAATGACTTTACTACCCCAAATATAAGACCGGAATTTATCTAGAGCATATACTACTGCTAGTAACTCCTTCTCGGTTGTGGTATAATTCAATTGAGCATCCGAGAGGGTTTTACTTGCATAGTATATAGCAACGGGTTTCTTGTCAACCCGTTGACCCAAAACAGCCCCGACCGCATAATCACTTGCATCACACATTATTTCAAAAGGTAAACTCAAGTCGGTGATTGCAATATCGGGGCTTCAAATAATTTCAATTTCAAAATATCAAAGGCCTTAGAACATTCATCGTTAAAATCAAACGGGGCATCCTTAAGCAATAAATTACATAAGAGTTTGGTAATATCACTAAAACCTTTAATAAACCGTCTATAAAACCCGGCATGCCCTAGAAATGATCTAATGCCTTTGACATTGGTGGGATGAGGTAGAGTAGAAATGACTTGGACCTTAGCCCGGTCTACCTCGATCCCCCGACTCGAAACGACATGGCCCAATACAATTCCCTCTTGGACCATAAAATGGCTCTTTTCCCAACTAAGAACCAAATTCGTTTCGATACATCTTTTCAAAACTTTTTCGAGTTGGTTTAAACATGACTCGAAAGATGTGCCGAAAATCGAAAAATCATCCATGAAAATTTCCAAAGACTCCCCCACCATATCTGAAAAGATACTCATCATGCACCTCTGAAAGGTGGCGGGGGCGTTACATAACCCGAATGTCATGCGCCTAAACGCGAATGTGCCATACGGGTACGTAAACGTGGTCTTTTCCTGATCTTCAGGATGAATAGCTATCTGGTTATACCCGGAATACCCATCTAAAAAGCAATAAAATTTTTGACCAGATAGCTTTTCGACAATTTGATTGATAAACAGAAGCGGAAAGTGATCTTTTGATGTTGTCGCGTTCAGTTTACGATAATCAATACAAATGCGCCACCCGGTTACCGGCCGGGTGGCGACCTCGTTACCTGAGTCGTCCTTGACGACTTGGATGCCCACCTTTTTCGGTACTGTCTGTGTTGGGCTCACCCACGTGCTGTCTGATATGGCAAAGATAATGCCAGCATCTAACCATTTCAGCACCTCCTTCTTCGTCCTTCATGTTCGGGTTCAACCTCCGCTGAGCATCATGCGCGGGTTTGACAGCCGGATCTGTTAAAATTTTGTGCATCACAATTGAGGGACTAATTCCCTTCAAATCCGCTATCGTCCACCCGATTGCTTCTTTATTCGCAATCAGCACCTCCATCAAAGCATTTTCCTGTTAACTAGATAAGTTGGAAGCTATAATAACAGGCAATGTATTATTCTTACCAAGAAAAGCATATTTTAAATGCTTTGGGAGCTCTTTCAGCTCGACTTTCAGTGCTTCCAGCATTGACGGCTTCAACCCGGTATCAATCTTCTCGGGAAGCGGTTCCACCTGAACTGGCCATGGTGGACGGTCTCCTCGCACAGCTGCGATCTCCATCTATCTTTCCCCATCTTCCAGCAACTTGTCTGTTTCCACCTGTAACCTGTCAAACAAAAAACACGTCTCCGCTGTGCCATCCGAACTAACGACAGAGTCGTATAGCGGAATGCACTCGTCAATGACATCGGCCATAAAGCATTCTTCATCGACCGGAGAGTTATCTCCACGTGTGAAAACATTAATTCTTAGCTTACGGTTACCGAATGCCATGTCAACAGTACCATTTCTACAATTAATGTTGGTATTTGCGGTAGCCAAAAATGGTCTACCGAGGATAACCGTAGGCTGGTTAGTCCTCTCACCCGAAACATAATCGAGGACTAAAAAGTCAACTGGAAAGTAAAAGTCTTTCACCTTGACAATAACGTCAGTCAATATTCCTCGGGGCAGTTTTGGTGTCTGGTCAGCCAAGACAACCGTGGTGGCAGCCGCACGAAGCGGGCCAAAATCGTACTGGTCGTGTAAACTACCCGGGAGAATACTGATGCTAGCTCCAAGATCTTGAAGCGCCCGAGTCATTTTAAAATCACCCACTTGAATGGGTATAATGGGCGTTCCTGGATCTTGTAGCTTGGGTGGAAGAGCACCCGAAAGAATTGCACTCACATTATCGGTAAAATCAATCTGTTTAGAAATCTTATAACTCCTTTTCTGTGTGCACAATTCTTTTAAATACTTAGCATATGCGGGAATTTGTTTTGTGGCATATAAAAGAGGAATGTTAATTTTGACTTGTTTAAACGTTTCCCACATTTCTTCTTGTTGCGGGCCTCGTTTTGACGCCATCTTCGCCTTTGATGGCGCCGACAAAGCATCGGGATATGGAACGGTTTTCACCTTTTCCTTATCCTTAGAGTTGTTGGTGTCATCCTTCAGAATCGATTTGTTATTTTTAGTTTCACTTTTGTTAGGTCTATTTAATTCAATCGGTTCCGGCTCGTCATCACTAACGAGATTTTCATCAATCTCTTCCACCACCCAATCAACCAAAGGTGGTGGCCCCCCAACCTTATTATCATACTTCTTACCATTACGTAAAATACTTACCTGATTGACGTGTTTTTTCGAGCATGAACTGTGATGATTCGGGTTGACTGTGGTGTCGCTCGGAAGTTGGCCCGCATTCTTTTGTAATTTCGCCATATCTGAAGCGAGCTGACCAATTTGCTTCATCATTGCCTCCGATGATTTATCCCGTAACTCGAACTGTTGCTTCGTCTCGGCCTTTTGATCAGTCATGGCTTTCAATAACGCATCCAACTTCGAATGTACTGACTCATCCGAATTACCCGAGGACTGTTTCTGCTAATCCTGATTACCCGAAAAATTTTCACCCCGGTTACCGTCTCTGTTATACCCCCGATTCTGATTACTTGAGCCCTACTGATAACCACTCTGGCGGTAATTACCCTGCGATCTGTTCTGACTCGATCCCTGAAAGTTCGGGTTCAACTGAGAAGACGCGTTCCCGTAACAAAAATTTGGGTGGTTCCTCAGGCCCGGGTGATATATGTTCGAATTGAACCCTTGGCCTTTGGAATCCCCGTAAGCATAACTGACTTCCTTAGTATCGTCCCCCTCGTCATCATAAAACTTGGGGCAATTTTCTGCTTTGTGCCCGAGTTCACCACAATCTTCACAAACCGGGAATTTTACTCCAACTTTCCCGACTTCTTTCTTCTTACCCTTTATGTACCCAGCCAGTTCACGTTCTAACTCAGCAATTCTTTCAGACTCACTCGTGACTGACTTAACCGATCTAGATGAATTACCACGTCTTCGTCTTTCAGCTGCTGCTTCTGCCTTCGAATCTTCACACATGAACTCTAAATATTCCCAATCATCTTCCTCCGGCTGATTCAACAACTGACTATTACACGAGGCCTTAAGATGCTTTCGGTCCTCGTACGTCAAACCATCAACAAATCACTTTACCAGTTCCCACAGTTCGATTTGGTGATATGGGCATTTTCTGATCATATTCTTATATCTGGTAAAAGCTTCATGGAATAACTCACCTGGTAACTGTGAAAAGTGACGAATGTCTGAACGGGCCTCGGTAGTCTTCGACTGTGAATAAACTCGTTTAGGAAGACTTGTTGCATCTCAGCCCAGTTTCTGATACTGTGTGTTGGTAACGAGTTAAACCACAGTTTCGCTTTGTCTTTTAATGAGAACTGGAATAACCGCAACCGGACTTCATCCTGATCGTACGTACCATCACCAATAGACCCGTAAACAGCCGAAAAATCGATCAAGTGCGAATACGGGTCTTCCGAAGCCATCCCATTGAAATGAGGAACGATGTTGATGTAAGATGGTCGGGACTTGAAGGTTGGTTGTCCCTGCACTCGTTCATGTGGAACCAACGGGGATGCTCCGTCTGAGATAGCCGGTCTGAATCGACTGTTAACACCATGAGCTGGGGCTATGTAATTTCTCCTTTGCCCCCCGGGGTTTCCCATACCGCCCTGATTAACCGGAATACCACGAACTCTTTCGGGCCATTCCGCCCGATTTACCCTTTCTCGATCCCTTCTGTGTCTGTTAACTATTTCAGCCCGTCTTCGATTAACGGGCTCCTCCACTTCATCTTCATAATTATTTTCACCCTCGTTCTCGGGTTCAACCTCCCGATTTCTCCTAACCCATCGATCGGCCTCATCATCAGCTGCCCGAAAACCCTCGTTTCCATTATTTTCTTCACCCTCATCCTTGTCTTCAGTCGGAACACTCGATCGAACATCATCAAGATTTATCCGAACTCGGCGGTTGGGGTTATTCTTTGGAGCGGATGGTCCGGCTTGGTCAAAGTTGAGGTTTAAGTTCCTGTTAAGATTTTGGTTTCGGTTTTGATTTCGGGTTCTGGAAGCATGAGCTGAGTTGTTTTCTGAGTGAAACATGTTGGTTTGTGGAAGTGGATCTTGGTTTTGGTTATTGTTCTGGTTCTGGTCTTCCATTTGTGAGTTTCTGTGTTGTACTCGGTTCTGCTGAGCTACTCTCTCGATTTCGGGCTTGTAAACTAACGGAGACTATCGGCCCGAATGGCGGGTGCGCATAAACCTGTAATCTGCACAACTAACACAACCCGCGTAAAATGAAAAAATACAAATAAAATAAAGTAAAATAACATTTAAACTAAAAACTGAAAATTAAAAACACGAAAATCAAATAACATAAAAAACAAAAAGCGCACTAACTCCCCGGCAACGGCGCCATTTTGATGACCGTCGTTTGAGTCAATCAAAAACCTAGTTAAACTATATAGATAGGATAAGTAAGGTATCGTATCCACCTGGAGTATGTGGTCAATGCAAATCGTGTACAGAATTAATATTATGAAGTGACAGAGTGTAGTGCTGATCACACAAGCAAATAGGCTGGTTTTAATAATAATAAAGCAAATAGCAACTTTCAAATAATTAACAAAGACAAATCATACCCGGGTTTCAAGTAAGCAAATATACAGTAATTTCATGTTCACTTAACAGATAAATTGTCAAAGATCAAATCAGATTGACTAAGTAGGCAAACCTTAGGCATCAACAATCGCTAACACACGGCACTGGTTATCAAACAGTCCCTGCCAATGTGACTCAACTAAGGGCAATTGTATGCTTCATCATATTTAAACTAGTCAAAACAACCCTATAAGCAATTATCATAGCAACTGGCAAACTAATCGTTCCGATCGAAATAAACCTAAACCGACTGAATGCACAGTAATACCGAACATCAATACTCATAGATCAATAATAAACAATTACAAAATCATTTGTTTCTAAACACATGAGAAAACTGAAAGACACAAACTCTACATCCTGGGTATGACTTGAAGAAGACTAGCCACTCATGGTAATGATTAGGGCTTCACTCAATGTTTGGGAGACCATCCAAAAAATGGTGAATGAATGAATAAATAGAAATTAATTAATATTTTCTTTTTCTTGTTTCACTCCGTTGATGCCGTCGCACCTCGCTCAAAACCTTTTACCAATCTTATATTATTTTCTTCTTCTGGGCCATGGCTCATAATTGGATTAATTCCCCAGCCCAAATCTCGTCAAAGAAAACATCACCACATTAAGTCACGTGACATTTAAATGGATGTCATACTGAATTCTTTTCTTCTTGCTCATTTGTACTTATCTTGCAATTTTGACTTCATATTATTATTGCAACGTCTTCGCATTCTTTATATATTTAACTATGTTGCAAACTCCATCATTTTACTTTTATATTATCGAGTAAAACACAACTTGATCTTTAAAGTTATAGTGTGTCCGTCTCACTGGTAATCTTTTATAAACCCGATCTTTCTAAGACTCCCAATCATGCTCGTAAATGTCTCAAATTAGTATCTTTAATGCTCATGACCTAAAACACAAAAGCAAGCTTGAAGTACCATTGTTCTAACGAAAAACTAATTAAAAGTTATACAATTAACACAATAATATACTAGATTTATACCCGACCATCAGTAGATGGTTCGTAGTCACCAGTAGAGGTATTAGTGGAGAAGTTGAATCGGTTGCACTGATGTTTTGAATTTGGGTCACTATCTTAGGGATCGCAACATCTATTTTTTGGGCGATACAGGCATCCAAACGGTGGTCGTGAGAATCAAACGATTGATGTCGAGGATAACGTTGGTTTCTTGAATAAGACTTTCTATAGGGACCAAAATTAGGATTATAAGATGAAAGATAAATTGAGAAAATCATAAGAATAGTAAAATGTTTAACTATGTAGATAACTTATAATAACGTTGCGTTAAGAAGTAAGGGGATTTGCGTCATGAGGATTAAAAGTAAAAGTTTATAAGATGAGGGGTATAATGCATAAATAGTTTGTTAAATGATGTAGTCAATAAGATTAATGTGTGATGACTACACAAGGAGTTAAGTCAGCTTAAAATTTAGATTATTAAGTTTACAATAAAGTAACGAAATATAAATTTTGGATGTTGGCCTCCCATGAGCGTTCCATGGCAATTTGAATGACCCAACGAACTAACGAAAAAAAAAAAACTGAGTTGGACAGCCCATGAGCGTTACATGACAATTTGACTGTCCAAACTAATTAACGAATTAACAATGCAATGAAGTTTGTCGGCCCAATGAGCGTTACACGGCGTTTTAACCGGCCAAACTAAATGACGAACTATCGAAATAAACATGGGTAGTCGGAGTATCTTGTGTACCACCACGTTTGATTACTCCAACAGAAATACGAAAACAAGTCATGATATGGATAGTAGAAGTGCCCATGGGTTCCATGGATTTTTCACCTAACTAACCATTTAAATAACGGAACACAATAATCGGGAAAACCGAGTTTAGCCACAAACCACCGTGAATTCGGTTTAAAATACAATAGGGGTGCAACCACTAATGTGGTCACGGTTGACAACTTAGGGTGTCGGTCATATGGCATTTTTGGGTCTCGCTCGTGTCCATAGGGTCAAGTAGTGTGGTTAGGTTATCACCCAGGTAAGAAATAGCGTCTTACCTTTGGTTCTTGGAACCGTTTTGCTAGAGCCCAACTCACAGTTTATCTTCCCCTTTCATCTATCACAGTGACATGCCACATAACCTAACCCTAAGGTGTACGAGCGAAAACAACATGTGGGAATTCTTAAGGAATTTCCCGAAAACAAAAACAATCTACTTTTCGAAAAGTTTTATTTGAATGTTGAAGCATAGCCTCGGAGTTTGTGTGTGCGCATAACAATACAATAGATAATAAATAAATTATTATCTAAGAAAGATGTAAACAATTTAATTTGAACACATAAAGGTAAACAGATAGGCACGTATAGGGTTCCTAAACATGTGTCTAAGGCAATTTCTGACGACCTATCTTAAACCTTTGGCTCTGATACCAATCTGTCACACCCCAACCTACGGCGGAAATGCCGGGGCGCGAACTGATTGTCACAGATCTCAAGGTTACTATCATGCAACATTATAGGTTTTAATATCTATTTAATAATTTCAAACAAATATTCATGTACATCAAAGTTATAAATAAACAATTACATTAAACATCCAAAATTAAGTTCTTGTATCTTTTCTCTAACATGCATCCTAAGTTGCTTCAAACAATCTTGATAATCACATCACACGATAACCTGCATATGCGTTAAAAATAATACAGTTTGTCAACACAAGGTTGAGTGAGCAACACACCAGTTTAAATGTGCATTTAGTATATAACAAAAATATGTAGTTGAAACAAGTCATATGAGAATAACAAATTAACCAAATGAACAAGTATAACTGAGATGTCGAGAAGCACAAAGGCTAACGACTGGCGTATGATCATACTAGACTGAGATTATGTTGGACCTCTCCGAATGCAGAAGCATATAAAGCAAATAAGCACATAAACAGGTAAGGTATAAGTTGTTAACACATAAGACAATGGTTGCAGTTTTGAGTATAAGTATATGTGAGAAATATATTTACGCATATGTCCCCAAATCGTGGAAAACAAATAAAATAGAGAAATATGGTACTCACCTGAATAGACGAACAAGGGTGGATAGATAACAATAAAATAGCGAAAGCGGATCACGCGTTGACGATATATCCTAAGAAGGAAAATAAAGTGCGGAGATGCTGAGTTAATGAACTAGATCGGATAAGCGAGTTCGATAATTAATATAATTAGATTAAAGTATATTATTAGTTTCTTAATCCGTTTAAAAGTATATTGTAATATTTAATATAATATATGAAAATATTTTATGAATAAAATACATCTTTAAAAAAAACTATAAGTTTATTAATGTATATAAATATATATTAAGTTTTTCTTTTTAATATATTAATTGGATAAATCTTAGATATTGAACAAGTGATATTATTTATACATATATATACATATATGCATATTTATATATACATATACATATACACATGGACAAACCTTTAATAAAGATGCGGGAAAAACATAAGTATCATTATCGGTTTTTGTTAAAATACAATTTATTTACTGTTTATTATGTTTATTACTTATAAAATTAGTTTTAAAAGTGAAAGAAATAACAAAAATAAATATAAACGGGGCGGCAGGGACTCGAACCCGCGACGTGCCACTCCATCACCAACGCAATAACCAACTGGGTTGACCATAACATGCGTTATAACATAGAAACAATCAAATATGAACATAATAGTCCAAGACAGAATGCATAAACAAACCCTTCCAACATCAATCGGTTAATCCGATTGATGTTGATATAATAGGTGTTAGGGCTTTCAGAGAGGACATCTTGACAAACACAAAACACCAATTAATTACCTCGTATGATTACGTTTGTTGGTATAAATTGACCGGACAGTGGACGACCGAACTCAAGACCAGAACACCCTCAAGAAGCTGATGATAATTCAATTAAATAAGGGGGTTATGTCGGCTAGGGTTAGGTGATTGTGCATACGAGTTTAATTGATTTATTATGAACGATTGCTTGTATAATAAGTCCGGATTAGGGTCGGCTTCGTTAATAAGGAAAAGAATATCATAAACGATTAGATTAACATATTTAGGTTGACGATTAGACGGGTTATAGAGTATAAAAGATGTTGAAAGGTTCAATTACCAACAATATTACGTAAATTATGGTCCAAGATATCCCAAATTGAAACCGGGTATAATATATGGGTACGGATTTAGGTTTGGATTCAGGTAACCCACTTGAAGAATATGGGTTATAACACAAATTTCAATTCAGTCCCTTAGGTTTAAAGATGTCACCTAAATGGATAAAAGTTTACATTTTGGGTTAAAATTGCCAAAACAAGAAAAGGATAATAAATATGTTTTATATAAATAATTTAAACGATAATATATTAATAATTAGTAAATTTAAACTCGATAACGAAATATTTAAATAAATAACCAGAACATTGAACTGAGTCGGGTGTGTTAATAAAAGTATTAATTCGAAAAGTCCGAGTTGTTACAAAAGTTATCACTCACGCTTCACGACAACTTAAGGTTAATGAAATGAATTATATGACGTACGAACTCGAACTCGATGTCGTTTAATTTGTGTTGAAAATTTGGAGCATTACCTCTACAACACTATATGCGTGGTATTCACCGGCCACAAGAGTCTTTAACATATTTTCAACCAAAAGGATCTAAACATGTGGCAACGACGATGGTTCGAAATACTAAGTGACTACGACTATGAAATTCGTTATCATCCGCGTAAAGCTAATGTTGTAGCTGATGCCCTTAGTCGAAAGACCCATGTGAAATTGATTTTGCTTCATAGCTTGACCGTTCAAACCGATCTCCAACTTCCTATCTTTGAAGCCCAATATGTCTTTGTCACCGATGGTACATGTACGATGAAATATTATGTGGTGTTGAGAATCAACTTGAAACTAAGCGTGATAATTTGTTGTATTACCTCAATCGTTTGTAGGTCCCTAATCATGATGATCTTCGCACATCCATCATAGACGAAGCTCAAAATTCTCGATATTTCATTCATCTCGATGCAAATAAGATGTGTTTCGATCTACGGGCCACATTTTGGTGGCCCGGTATGAAAAATGACATCTCGTTATATGTGGAAAAATGCCTTACTTGCGCTAAAGTTATGGTCGAACATCAACGACTAACTACTTTGCATGTACAACCATACATCCCTATTTGGAAATGGGAAGGTATATCTATGGATTTCGTGTTTAAGCTCCCGACTACTCGAAGCCGCCATGTCGGTATTTGGGTTATAGTCGATTGTGTGACTATTCTGCTCATTTCATTCCGATTAACAAAGTACTCGATTGATCAACTCACTCAGATTTATGTTCAGTGTAGCGTATTTCGTCATGGTATACCTTTGGGTATAATTTCCGATCGTGATAGCCATTTTACTTCACAATTCCGGAAATCACTTAAAAACCACGTTGGGAACTCGATTGGATCTTAGCACAGCCTATCATTCTCAAATTGATGGGCAATCCGAGCGAACGATTCAAATGCTCGAAAACATGATTAGGTCACGTGTCATGGATTTTGGAGGAAATTGGCATTCTCATCTTCACTTGATTGAGTTTTCATACAATAATAGTATTCATTCGAGTATCGGTATGGCTCCATTCGAAGCACTATATAAACATAAATTTCATTCCCCTATATTTTGGAATAAAATTGGTGAAACCCAAATCACCAGCCCGGAACTTGTTCAAGAGACTTTTGATCGAATCGTTCAAATTCGACAAAATCTCTTAACCGCTCGTAGCCGTCAAAAGAGTTACGTTGCACACCGACGACGACCTCTCGAGTTTAATGTTGGTGACTTCTTCTCAAGGTATCCCCTTGGAAAGCTGTGGTCCGTTTGGGCTAGAAAGGCAAACTATCTCCTTGATTTTTTGGACGTTTCTAGATTCTCGACCGTGTCGGAAGTGTTGCTTATACTCTCGAACTTCTGCAAGAACTTTCAAACGATCATCCGACGTTTCATGTTTCTAATCTAAATAAAAGTCTAGCTGAGGGAAATCTCCCATATCACTCAACGAAGTGTGGATTGATGAAACAGTGCGCTTTGTTGAGAAACCGGTGGAAATTATGGATCGCAAAGACAAGGAAACCAAATGTAGCCGTATACCCTTGGTAAAGGTTCGTTGGGAATCAAGTATGGCGCTGAATTCACATGGGAGCGGGAAGAACAAATGCGAACTAAGTATCCTTATCTTTTTTATACGGATTCTTCTATATAATCTCGGGATGAATTCTCAAAAGTAGGGAATGCTGTGACATTTGTCAATTTTATTCGTACTTGTATTTGTATTTGTATTCGTTAAACCGACCCGTTTAGTCGTTTACATGTTTATGTAATTTTCATTCATCATTTAATATCAAATCTAATGGTTTAAAGTTATTATTCGTTTATTTTCACTTCGTTTCGTTCAAATAACGAATCTCCGGGATTTAAAGTTTATTAAAATAATCAAGTTCCAAGCTATGCGGGTATCTTATGAAAATAGTCCTAAGATTCTAAATTATACCAAGTTTATATAACATTTATAAGTTCAAGGTTCAATGTGTAAATATAGTTTCAAATCAGTTTGTATATTATATAAATATATAGTTCATGGCCAAATTGTAACATTTAATTTTAATTATAATATTAAGAAAATCCCAACCCAGCCCCCTTATTCCCGTCTATTTTCAGGCTACGAAACCCGGTGGCCGGAAAACAGCTCTGGTGAACTCCAACCATCAAAATTCGTTTTATAACGTGATTGAATTCTCTTAAAACCAGTTGACCATAACGTAACCATAATCAACAATAATAATATGTTATAATGCCTTGGAATCATCGAATTGAAACCGTAACCCGCCGGATAATAATCCAAATCCAATAATGAGAATTAAACTCTATACACTCCAATTAAAACTATAAATAGGACCCTAACCATCGTCTAAACTTGTTCACAACATCAATTTACACGAATAAGTTATCTAAAATACGTAATAAATCCTCAAATTTCGTATTCCGGCCAAACTACGTTCACCCTCATTCCGACAACATTCGAGGTAATAGTTATATGGTTTTCAATCAGTTTAAGTTGTATCACAAAACCCCAAACATAAAATTATCAAACATTGAATGGATTAATCAATGTGAAATTCTAGGGTTTTGGAGAAGAAGATGAATATGGAAATTGTTATATATATATATATACATATATATATTGTTTTTAATCTTTTAACAAACAAATGAAATGGTCGGTGGCTAAGTCACACTGGTGTGGTTCAAGATACCTGGGTTCGAACCCGGGTTACCTCATTTTTTATGTGTTTAATTTTTAAAATCATTTTTCTTTTATAGTTTAAATCCAAATAAATTATTAAAAATAAAAAAAAATTATTTTAAGATATATTATATATATATATGTATGTATGTATATGTATATGTATATTCTCGTTGTAAACTTTAAAATTAAGTTAACCAATTCGTTCTTTCAAAATAAAAGATACTATAAACACCAAAATTCCGTAAAATCATAATATTTAAACTTAGTATTAATCTCGTAATTAGAATAATATACAATAATAAACCGTTGAATTTTTGTTAAAGTTAAATATTAAAATACAAAAAATTAATAAAAGTATATATTTTAATAATAAAATATATAAACAATAAAACCAACTTTATAATCTCGTTAATTAGTTAGTAATCCTAATACTTGTAAATTTTAGTATTACAAAATATGGTATATTATAATAATAATAATAATAAAAGTTTAAAACTGAAACCTGGATGAGTTCAAACTCATGATTTAGCACATGTTTATTTTTTAAAATTCGAATCATCTATCTTGTTGGCTTCTTCAAATTCAAACTTTCGGATAGATCGACATTCGTTTCTTTTTAAGCATCCTCAAACTCTCTCATATCACATCTCATGAAACAATACTAGCTCCTATTTGCGCACGACCTCTGTTTTCTTTACCATCAACGCATCACACGATCCGCTGCTGCAACCATTTCTGCCTTCATGAACCGCTATTCTTCTTCGGCTGCGTTGCACCGCCAGGCTCCGTTTGAGACTGAGTTTAACCCCCACCATCGTCCCGCAATGTGTCGGAAGCTTCCACCACCGCTATCGTTTGTTGTTGGAAACGATATTAGCCGCTACCCGAAATCGCGATTGTCTATTTCTATAACGTGTTCCGGTAGACGTAACGTTGTTCGGCTTGTAATGTAACAGTTCAAATCAGCCGCTGCTGGTTTGTGTATGCTCTTAACGTGTTCTAATATGGGGGTGGGTTTGTTAATTCGTTACGAGGACAAAAACCTTATTTTAAGTAGAAATATGTAGTTCGAAATTTTTATGTTAAACACAAGAATGAAATATAAACAAAATAAATTTCTGTTTGTTCGTTCGTTTGGGTGCTGTTTGTTAACGTTTGAAATCATGTAGTGATTCCTTTTATCTAACTAATTCATGCAGCCAACTCCTATGTCCAAGTCTCCAGCCCATGTGTTTTGTTTTTTTAAACATAATAACCATAATATAACGAATATTAATTATTCTAATATGTTATTTGTAAGTGTCAACAAAGTTATGATATTAAGTAAGAATGATAAAGTAAATAAAGAGTTGGTGGGTCTTTTTAATAATCAATTGAAAGTTATTTATTTCATGTCTACTCTTTGTAAGAAATGAGTAAATAGTATATTAGAAATTTCATATAACTAAGTTGCGCACGACCTCTGTTTTCATTACAATCAACGCATCACACGATCCGCTGCTGCAACCAATTCTGCCTTCGTGAACCGCTATTCTTATTCGGTTCCGTTACACCGCTAGCCTCCATTTGTGACTGAGTTTAACCCCCACCATCGTCCCGCAATGTGTCGGAAGCTACCGCCACCGCTATCTTTTGTTGTTGGAAACGATATTAGCCACCACCGGAAATCGAACCGTCTATTTCTGTAACATGTTTTGTTAGATGTAACGTGTTTCGGCTTGTGAGGTAACAGTTCTAATCAGCCGCTGCTAGTTTGTATACGCTCTTAACGTGTTCTAATATGGGGGTGTGTTCGTTGATTCGTTACAAGGACAAAAACCTTATTTTAACTAGAAATATGTAGTTGGAAATCTTGATGTTGAACACAAGAATGAAATATAAACAAAATAAGTTTCTGTTTGTTCGTTCGTTTGGGTGCTTTTGTTAACGTTTGAAATCATTTAGTGATTCCTTTTATATAACTAATTCATGCAGCCAACTCCTATGTCCAAGTCTCCAGCCCATGTGTTTTGTTTTTTTTAATACAATAACCATATCATAACAAATATTAATTATTCTAATATGTTATTTGTAACTGTCAACAATGTTATGATATTAAGTAAGAATGATAAACTAAATAAAAAGTTGGTGGGTCTTTTCAATAATCATTTGAAAGTTATTTATTTTATGTCTACTCTTTGTAACAAATGAGTAAATAGTTATGTTAGAAATTTCATATAACTATGTTGTAAACTACACATCCTTGGATAAATACTGCATGGGCAGATGACAATGATTATTTCTTTTATAAGTTAATCATGAACTAAAGGTTTCTGTCACGGGAAAATCAACGAATCAACCAATGCAAATTCTGTTTGTATATCTAATTTAGAATGTAACCAAATTATAGGTTATCATACGTCCTTTGGAAAACTTAGAGTTTAATTGACTTTGCTTACTTGTCTGGCTAACTAAGGTACGGTTTCCGGTTTCTGTTACTCATAGTATTAATTAAATTTTCCGTTTTCGATTACTTATAGTATTGATTCTATTCCGTTACTTTGTAGTATGGATGTTCGTTACGTGTCAGTTATATTTTGATCTCAATTGTTTTATATAATATATAACATGCAATTGATTATTTGTTTGTACTCTTTATTGCATGTTCCGGTTTTAAATATATTAAGTTATATGCTTTTAGCTTTTGTACTCTGTCACCTGAGCATGTCCGAAATGTCGTATGGTTTTCAACGGCATGCACTTATCGTGACAGTGCGTAATAAAGGTTCACGACGTCACTAGCTAGTGCATACGTAGCACTTCGGCCCCTAGAGGTGTATAGATCGATCTTAGCTATGATTTTGCGTTTGTTTTGTGGAGATGGAATAATGGGTGTACATCAAAAGCTCTAGCCGTATTCAAAGGCGTAAAATGGTTATTTGGGGACCGTCTCAAGGAAATCCCCATTCCCCCCTTTTTTTGGAAAAAACGGAAGATTTTTCTTTTCCTATATCTGAGCTACTGAAACTTTTTTTAAATATTAGAGATTGGTCGGGCAAAAAGTCAGAATTCGAGATTTTAAATCAACAATTCCAAATAAAAAAAACGACCAGGAAGACGCAATAGAATTCTGGGAGAACATTCCAATGCACAAAAATCAAGAATTGTTCTGTTACTAGCTCAATCAATTTTTAGAAGATATATTAAATTACCCTTATTGATAATAGCTAAGAATATTGGTCGTATTTTATTGCGACAATCTCCGGAATGATACGAGGATTTCCAAGATTGGAATAGAGAAATTTATCTAAAGTGTAGCTATGATGGTCTTCAATTTTCCAAAACAGAATTTCATAAAAATTGGTTCAGTGAAGGTTTTCAGATCAAAATCCTATATCCTTTTCGTTTGAAACCTTGGCACAAATCTAAGCTACGACTCTCTGATAGAGATCAAAAGCAACAAGATGATTTTGATTCTTGTTTTTTAACAGTTTTGGGAATGGAAACGGAATATCCTTTTGGTGCTCCGCGAAAAACACCTTCCTTTTTTGAACCAATTTTGAAAGATATAGACTATAAAGTCAAAATAAGAAAATTTAATTTTAGAGTTCGAAGAGCTTTAAAAAAATTAAAAAAAAAGAAGAAAAAGCATTTTTATTTGTAAAACAAATACTAAAAGAACTTTTAAAAGGAAAGAAAATTCCATTATTTATACCGCGAGAAATATAAAATCAAATGAAACTGAAATAGAAAGGGATTCTATAATAAGCAATCCGAGAATTCATGAATCACTTAGTCAAAATCGATCTACAGGTTTCACAAATTATTCACAGGCAGAAGAAAAAATGAAACATAGAATTGATAAAAGAAACACAATCATAAATCAAATAGAAATAAAAAAAATAATAAAAAGAATAATGGAAAATCACCGCCAAAAATTTGGAAAATATTCAAAATAAAAAATATTGAATTAATAGTTCAATTTTTCTTTGAAAAGATATACATAAATATCTTTTTATGTATCATTAATATGCGCAGAATCGCTCTACAACTTTTTATGGAAACAACAAAAAAAATTATTAAGAAAAACATTGACAATAACGAAACAAATCAAGAAAAGAAAAAAAATAAATAAAATGGACTTTATTTCGACTATCAATATAAAAAAGGCTTTTGATAATCTTAGAAATAGTAAGGGGAAGTCACATATTTTTTTTGATTTATCTTACTTGTCACAAAAATATGTATTTTTAAAATTATCACAAACCCAGGTTATTCACTTCAATAAGTTAAGATCTATTCTTCAGTATAATGGACCGTCTTTTTTACTTAAGAATGAAATAAAGGATTTTTTTGGAAGACAAGGGGTCATTATCAACTTCCAAATTATGGAATGAATCCCTGGAAAAACTGGTTAAGAGGTCATTATCAATACGATTTATCTCAGATTACATGGTCTAGATTAGTCCCACAAAAAGGGCGAAATGGAAAAAAGAAATGCCAGACGTCTCAAAATAAGGATCTAAAGAAATGGTATTCCTATGAAAAAGACCAATTATTTTATTACAAAAAAAAAAAACAAAACTCGAAAGTCTATTTATTACCAAATAAAGAAGAAAATTTTCAAAAAAACTATAGATATGATCGTTTATCATATAACTATATTCATTCTGAAACTAAGAAGGCCTATATTTATAGATCATCATTAGAAACAAATAAGAAGCGAGAAAATTCCACCAGAAAGAAAGAAAATTTTTTTAACATACTCAAAAATATTCCTATCAAGAATTATCTAGGAAAAAGCAATTATATATAAATGGAAAAAAATACAGATAGAAAATATTTGGGTTGGAAATTGAATAAAAATATTCAGGTTGAACCTAATAAGGACCAAACCAAAATAGGGGATAAAATTCATAATAATGGTCTTTTTTATCTTCCGATAGATTCAAATTCCGAAATCAATTCCAAAAAGATTTTTTTTGATTGGATGGGAATGAATGAAAAATTATTAATCTTAAATCGCCTCATATCAATATCAAATCCGAAATTTTTTTTCTTTCCAGAGCTTGTGATACTTTATCATAAATATAAAGAGAAACCTTGGTTTATCCCAAGCAACTTACTTCTTTTTAATTTGAATATAAATCCAAATTTTAGTGAAAATCAAAATATGAAGGGAAGGCAAGAGGAGGGTGAAGATTTTTTAAATTTTAGCTCATCCAATTCAAAACAATATTTTGAATTAAAGAATCAAAACAATATTGAAGAATCATTTTTAGAATCAATTGAAAAACTAAACATATTATTTAAAGGAGATTTTCCTTTGCAATTACGATGGACTGGACGTTTGAATCAATTGAATCAAAGCTCACCGTCTCATAGGTGCATGGACTAGCTAGCTGTGTACCAGTTTGTTCTGTTTTGGCTCGTGGGTGCTTCTGTCTCACGTGACTTTGAGTTTTTTTATATGCGTAGTTACGTGGTTTGATGTGTGTATATGTTATGATATGTTTTCGTATGCGTTTGATTTTGTTCTTGTCAAGTGTCGGATCATACCTCCGAATATTATTAAGTATATGTTTCGGTAAAAAGGTTGGTTTTGAGTTTGAATTGAAGTCCGTATATTTATTTTCTTACGTCTGTCCTTACCTATACTATTGTTCTTTCCGTTACTGGGCAATTTTTGGCTCAGCCGTATTTTGTTGTTTCGTTTTTCTTATTTTGTTTACAGGTAATTCGGGACTAGGGGGAGTTAGTGTTGAGAGAGAATAATGAAGTTCAAGCTTTTAAAAGTTAATCCATTTTGGTTTAATAATATGACATAGGTTGCATTGATTTTTGTAGTATTTTGGATTGTGGCGTTGATTTGATATCTATAATAGTGACAAATCAGCCCGTTCCGGGTTTGTATGGCCCCGTTACGGTACCTCACATTTGGACATTGGATTTACTCATAAACACAGTTCTACAAATCAGAGTTCATTAAAACTTCGCGGAATATAAAAACTTTCATAAAACATTACATAACTTGTCTTAAACAACATCTATGTCTTTCAAAAACTAAGTAATTAAACATAAACTGATAAACGTTTCGAGTCTTCCGATGCCAGCCTCTATTCAATGCCACGTGTTCCCCACAAACGAGCTACTTCATTCTACTCACCTGCGTGCATACTAAAAGTCAGCTACGTTGAGTGAGTTCTAGTTAGTCAGGCAACATACAATGTATTCTCATATATTTCTTAACGTATCCGAAGACACATATTAATACTTTATCTTTGTATAAATATCCATAAGAGGAACACCACGTAATATCTATTAAAAGAACTATTACTATTGTCCATGTTGTATATTCTCCATAGAGGGAACAATCTACACATATATTATCCATGGAAGGAACACTCTATATATATATTATCCATAGAAGAAACACCTTATATATATTATCCAAAGAAGGAACACCCTATATACTTTCCATAGAAGGAACACTATACTATCCATAAAAGGAACACTATACTGTCCATAGAAGGAACACTATACTATCCATAGAAGGAACACTATGCTATCCATAGAAGGAACAGTATACATTATCCATAAAAGGAACTTTATATATTTATCCATATAAGGAACACTGTATATAAGCTATTATTTAATATCCATGTAAGGAACTAATCTCTTCCCTTGGCAATACGTGCAATATCTGAAGATCGTTCACGTACCGACAAGAAATAAATCAATCGTATCTATCACATATATCATACATGGCATACACTTACCATTTAAGGTAAGTGTATTAACTGTCACATCGAGTATGCACACAGCCCCGAAAACATAACAAGGAAATGGGGCTAGAAACTCACCTGGATCCTGTTTCTTTCTCCGTTTATCGTAATTCCTTTTTTTAATTGTGCCCTGCTAACTGTATATAGGGTACATGTATTAATATTCACTAAGTCTGGAGTAATCTATAAGCGTTGTATTAGATCACTTTATACTTAGATTATTTTATATAAATCCTAAGGTATACGGCTTATTTAATGTTCTCTTTTTTTTCTTTAATATTTTAGCTTACACCTTAGATTATCCTTTTGACGTATAATGACGTGGGTACGCGTCTGCGTATATTTATACACACATATCTAACTCACGGGTACTTATATGTACTTATATAAATATAATGTATTCGGGTCTAACGTGGTTTAGCCTTTATTGTTGTTAATTACATTATAAGCGAGCCAAGACATTGTAAACGAGTTTGTTTATTTATTTTATAATCGGGTTTATGTTCTAAATACTTGGGTAACGGTGCGATCGAGTGCTCGAAGTGTAATAGGATTTTGGTTTGTACTTGGGCTTGGGCTAGTGTTTGGGCCATGTATAGATATTAATAAGTAGAATATAAGGTCCAACCTCTCTTAATTAACCATCAGACCAGTCTTCTTCCTTCTACATTCTCTTTTTTTTTCTTTCATACAGCCGCTCCCAGTAACGAGTCCCCTTAATCAACTATGATGTAATCGATGATGAGTTCGACTGATTATAAGGGCATCTTCATGGTAATCGATCTTAGAGGACTGTATACGGGTACCAATGCGAGCGATCCAGTGTAATTGGTATGAGGGCATTGTAATCGAGCTCATGGGACTCGATTACAATGTAATCGAATTGATGTTAACCGATTACATAGATTGTAATCGGCTCCCATTGTAAGCGATTGTAACCTCGTAATCGACTTTATTGTATGCGATCCTAATTGTATTCGAGTCACAGAGGTTGCGGCTTTAGGCAGGGCACTTGATTGAAATCGAGTTTGGGTGTAATCGAGGTGAGGGTTTATATGTATATTTTATGCGATGGCCCTCAGATTTCTAAGTATGGGTGTAATCGAGTTCAGTGTATGCGATTTGTTTGTAATCAGCTGTATATATATATTGTAATCGAGCTCCCTTTATTGTAAATGATGGGATTGTATGCGATGTATATATGTATCTATATTGTATGTGATTTCTGTTGTAAACGAGTCATCCATGTAAGCGATTTGGGGTTTGTAGACCAACCATACACATGAGCTAAGCTATTGTAATCGATGTCCATTGATTGTAATCGAGTTACGGGTAATTTGGGCAGTGGGTTTTGGTTAACATGAGGGTCAAGGGTTGAGTCTCCACCTACATCTCGTTTATTAGTTTTATTATTATTATTATTATTATTATTATTATTATTTAGCATATAAAACTTTAACTCGATGCCATCTTACCCCTTAAGCGCCCTTGTGACCAATCCCGGGTAAGACTTGACTCGGGAAAATCATAAAGTTTGGATCTTTGAACCTTAAACGTTCAAAACTAGATCTAGGGTTTCTTTTAAAGAGTCGTTTCCATTTTGGGTTCTTTAAGTTCCATTTTATCATCAAGTTTCTAACTTTAATGTTCGTTTATACTCCATCTACTCTCGTTTCAAGTTTTAAGGCCAAACGCTAATAAAAATGTAAACTTTAAATATCAAGAACGTACCTTTGAACGTTTTTATATTACGGTTCAACTTGGTTATCTATTTAGCTTGTATTTCATAGATCTATCACTATTTGGCTTGATTTTGGTCTTAGATCTTGTTTCTCTCTCTCTCTCTCTTGGTCTTTTATATATAGTAAGGAAGGTGTGTGTGTGTGTGTGTGGAGATTATGGGGGAAGATGGAAATGAAAGTTAGGGTTTTAGGATGGTTTAAGGATATATTTAAACTCCTCAAAGCTCATGGACCTAAAGCCTATCCCACCATCTTGATCCATTTTAATTAACCAAGTCTATAATTCTTTCTATGTTTAATATTAATTAACTATTAACACTCGTTTATAATTTCATGGACTTTCATTTATCTATTATTTTGTTATTTCTCTATTAATCCGAGTAACTATTGTTCCATAAACATATTATACATATTTAAATATTATTCTTTGAAAATCCGGGATGTTACAGGGTTGGGGTGTTACAGTTATGGTATCAGATCTAAGGCTATTTCCTGTAGAAAACATAAACTTTAAAGCAGAAACCTGTGAGGTAATATATGGGTAGACGTCGGGTTAGAATTCCTTTACTCTCAATTTTCTTGCTCACCATTTCGTTCTTTCGGTTCAAGACCGGTCTGATTTCTCATTTATAATGAGTGTAGTTCGATCTTCTTCCGTTGTTTCCGCTTTCTTCTAAGACAATGACTTCCGAAGACAATGATTGTCACGGCTAAAGGGATCATGATACCCCTCTGTAATCGATTCATACTTTGCCACTACGTATGTCTCTCGATGTTTTCCGTAATCATAACACATGTGAATAAACATCATTTCTTTATTACTAGTCTGTCATCACGTCACTCTTTTGTTATAAAGCTTAGTCATGTTTAGGATACCTAATGGAAGAACAGTTAGGACACAGCCGTAAGGTAAATTGACGATTATGGTCGCGAACGTAATCGTGAATTTACAGGTATGTATATGTCCTACTAAAATTCTGTCGTGTAGATTTATGTTCCTCTAATACTTCGATATCGATATGACCTCGTCATAAGGTTTTCACTTTGCTATGCTAGTGCTATGTGTTTATTAATTTATCTATTTATTAATCTGTATATGAGTTTATAATTGTATTTAAACTTATAAAATATTATATTTGAACTTGTTACATTCAAGTTTTAAAATTCTAAAGAACCCGTTTAGTTACTGTTTTATGTTACACTTACAGTCGCCCGTTTTAGTTATCCGTTTTGTAAAGATTACTAGTTATAGGATTCATTCGGATGACTTCATTTATATATATATATATATATAACTATATATATATATAATAAGAAGTGAGTTATTTGTAAGAAGTGTGAGAAGTAATATCGGGCGTTGGATGTGATCATTTGATGGTGGATATTGTTAGTGTGTTTTTTGCTCGGTGTGTTTTATTTTGTTAGTTCAGTGTGTTTTTTGTTCGGTGTGTTTTATTTTTCTAAGGGTAGAAACCACTTCTTACACTTCTTAGGATAGTTTTACTTCTTATTTTAATATTGCTCTCTCTCTCTTTATATATATATATATATATATATTTCGTTTTAGTGATCTTCTCAGTTATATGTACTAAAAAATTGTTTCTAAAATAAGATGAAGTATTCTTAGTAAAACGTTTTATTTTACCATTTATTTTCGTTTGGTATCAATATTGCTTGGAGTCAATTGTTTCAGTTATGTTTTATCGCTTCGTATTTTGAATGTGTTAAAAGTTACATTTTGAATTTGTTCAGTTATATGTTCTTTAACTCACACGCACATATCAATTTCGAGGTAGAAATTTGTTTTTCAAGGGTAGAAATGTAATACATAGAAAAAGAATAACATAGAATAAAATATAGTTAAAAGAATACTTAATATTTACGCATCACTAAGTTATATGCCACCTACATGTTTTAGTTCGTAGATAATATGATTCTTGTAGTTGACTCATTATATCATTTATTCGATATCACTTATTACTTTCTATTCCGCTATTAATCCATAGTTAAACATCACTTCCCACTACATTAAATACTATATCTCTTCTACATAAACTCTTGTATGTCGGTGTGTTTAAAGTTTTCTATATTCGATACATTGAAAATTCGAATCACATTATGTATTCATTTCATCTAAAACTGTTTGACTTATCTTTATTTATCAAAATTCGAGGAAGAAATTTTATTTTAAGGATGGAAGAGTTGTAATACCCGTAAATTTTAGTATTACAAAATATGGTATAATAATAATAATAATAATAATAATAATAATAATAATAATAATAATAATAATAAAAGTTTAAAACTGAAACCTGGATGAGTTCAAACTCATGATTTAGCACATGTTTATTTTTTAAAATTCGAATCATCTATCTTGTTGGCTTCTTCAAATTCAAACTTTCGGATGGATCGACATTCGTTTCTTTTTAAGCATCCTCAAACTCTCTCATATCACATCTCATGAAACCATACTAGCTCCTATTTGCGCACGACCTCTGTTTTCGTTACCATCAACGCATCACACGATCCGCTGCTGCAATCATTTCTGCCTTCGTGAACCGCTATTCTTCTTCGGCTCCGTTGCACTGCCAGGCTCCGTTTGAGACTGAGTTTAACCACCACCATCGTCCCGCAATGTGTCGGAAGCTTCCACCACCGCTATCGTTTGTTGTTGGAAACGATATTAGCCGCTACCTGAAATCGCGATTGTCTATTTCTATAACGTGTTCCGGTAGACGTAACGTTGTTCGGCTTGTAATGTAACAGTTCAAATCAGCCGCTGCTGGTTTGTGTATGCTCTTAACGTGTTCTAATATGGGGGTGGGTTTGTTAATTCGTTACGAGGACAAAAACCTTATTTTAAGTAGAAATATGTAGTTCGAAATTTTTATGTTAAACACAAGAATGAAATATAAACAAAATAAGTTTCTGTTTGTTCGTTCGTTTGGGTGCTGTTTGTTAACGTTTGAAATCATGTAGTGATTCCTTTTATCCAACTAATTCATGCAGCCAACTCCTATATCCAAGTCTCCAGCCCATTTGTTTTGTTTTTTTAAACATAATAACCATAATATAACGAATATTAATTATTCTAATATGTTATTTGTAAGTGTCAACAAAGTTATGATATTAAGTAAGAATGATAAAGTAAATAAAGAGTTGGTGGGTCTTTTTAATAATCAATTGAAAGTTATTTATTTCATGTCTACTCTTTGTAAGAAATGAGTAAATAGTATATTAGAAATTTCATATAACTAAGTTGTAAACTACACATCCTTGGATAAATATTGCATGGGCATATGACAATGATTATTTCTTTTATAAGTTAATCATAAAGGATTCTGTCACGGGAAAATCAACGAAATAACCAATGCAAATTCTGTTTGTATATCTAATTTAGAATGTAACCAAATTATAGGTTATCATACGTCCTTTGGAAAACTTAGAGTTAAATTGACTTTGCTTACTTCTGTCCGGCTAACTATGGTACGGTTCTAGTTTCTGTTACTCATAGTATAAATTATATTCCGTTACTTCGTTACGGTTTCCGTTTTCGGTTGCTTATAGTATTGAATTTATTCATTTACTTTGTAGTACAGATTTTCGTTACGTGTCAGTTATATTTTGATTTCAATTGTTTTATATAATATATGCAATTGATTATTTGTTTGTACTCTTTATTGCATTTTCCAGTTTTAAATATATTTAGTTATATGCTTTTAGCTTTTGTACTCTGTCACCCAAGCTTGTCTGAAATGTCGTATGGGCGTCAACAGCATGCACTTATCGTGACAATGCGTAATAAAAGTTCACGACGTCTCTAGCTAGTGTTAACGTAGCACTTTGGCCCCTAGAGGCGTATAGATCGATCTTTGCTCGGAGTTTGCGTTTGTTTTGTGGAGATGGAATAATGGGTGTACGTCACGCTCACCGTCTCATAGGTGTATGGACTAGCTAGCTGTGTACCAATTTGTTCTGTTTTGGCTTGTGGGTGCCTTCGTCTCATGTGACTTTGAGTTTTTTTTTATATGTGTAGTCACGTGGTTTGATGTGTGTATATGTTATGATATGTTTCTGATATGTTTCCGTATAACTTTGATTTTGTTCTGGCCAAGTGTCGGATCATACCTCCGAATTTTATTAAGTATATGTTTCGAGTTTGAATTAAAGTCCGTATATTTATTTTATTACGTCTGTCCTTACCTATACTATTGATCTTTCTGTTATTGTGCAATTTTCGGCTCAGCCGTGTTTTCTTGTTTTGTTTTTCTTATTTTGTTTACAGGTAATTCGGGACTAGGGGGAGTTAGTGTTGAGAGAGAATAATGAAGTTCAAGCTCTTAAAATTTAATCCATTTTGGTTTATTAATATGACATAGGTTGTTTACAAGTATTCTTTACGCTCAAGACCTTGATTCGTGGTAAAGAACCCTTATTTGCTTTTCACAAGTTTTCATGGAATTGTATGGTTTTATATAGTATTTAAACTTTGCGAAATCACCAACTATTAAGTTAGTTGACATTATCTTATATATATGTTACATGTACAATTATTAGAGGATGAAACGGATGAAGACACTGGACTTAGAAATATTTTAAATTAGTGTTTGAAATGTTTCATTTTTGTAAGGCCCCGTTCTCGGTGCCCTACATTGACGTTGGAGTTACTCATAAACACAATTCTAAATATCAGAGTTAATTAAAACTTTCACCGAATAATAAACAGTGTCAACAATTCATTACAAACATTCATAACTTGTCTTTTTAAACATAACATAAAACATAGTATCAAAACATCATGAAAAATCTTCAGATGTCAGCCTCCTCAATCCTGCCATGTGTCCCCCTCAAGCCAGCTGCTTCAGTCTATTAACCTGCATGCATACTAAAAGTCAGCTACGCTGAGTGAGTTAATCAGGTAACATACAATACATACACTTACTTTCATATACGCATCTGAAGATGCATAATATATACTTTACCTGTTTACCTTCCTTTCATACATACATTTATGAATATGTATATTATTTCATACTTTCATACTACATACATAAATATCTTTACCATCTCAGATATTATTAGGGTCTAGTCCCTTCTATCTCAGATATTCGTAGGGTCTGGTCCCTTCTGTCTCAGAAATTATTGGGGTCTGGTCCCTTCTACCTCATATATTCGTAGGGTCCGGTCCCTTCTTTCCATACAACCATACATTCACTTCTTTACACATACATTTTATTATATACTTTCATACATACCCTTAATCATTCATGTATCTTTCATGCATCATATATAAAGCTCACATTCCCTAGCGATGTGTGCAATATTCGAAGATCGTTCACGTACTGACAAGCATTCATTCGCATTCTCAATCACTATCATACAAATCATATAAGGCATACACTTACCACATAGGAAAGTGTATTAACTAATCACATCGAGTATGCATACATCCCCGAAAACATAACAAGGAAATGGGGCTAGAAACTCACCTAAACTCGGTTCCTCTCAGAGTTAATGGTACCTCCTTTCTTTAACTTGGCACGGCTAACTGTATAACAATTACACATATCAATTAACTATTACTATCCATATTGTATTTCTAGTTTATTATAACCCTCAATGAACTGGGGTCCTGGGCAGTGCCCCTTGCATCGGGGTTCTCGGGGCGGCAGCCCCTAGCAGGGTCCAAGGGGCAGAGCCTCTGGCTGGGGTTAAGCTGTCTTAACACAAATTTCATTAGGATTCTTAAATTATTATTTTATTCGCTATCCCATTCGCTATAACGAATGGCCTTTGGTTAAGCCTCATTCGCTACCTCATTCGTTATGACTAATGGCTTCTGGCTAAGACTCATTCGCTATTCATTATGACGAATGGGTTCTGGTTAAGACTCATTCGCTACGTTATTTTGCTAGGACGAATGGCTTCATTCGTTATAATGCATGGTCTGGTCTGAGACGAATGTGCATATAACGAATGACTAGGGCCATTCGTGTTTTCCTTGAGACGAATGAGTGCTCATTCGTTACATAAGCACACTCTGTAACGAATGGCTTGATTCGCTATTTTGTCCTAATGAATGAATGGGTAACGAATGAACATATCATTCGTGGCTTCTGTAGGGCGAATGAGAGGTTCATTCGTTATAAAAGCGTTAACGAATGACCAGTGATTCGTTTGGCATAACGAAAGAGCATCCAACTTATCCAAATCTTTGACTCTAGGGTCAAAGTCAAAATTGATAAGAACAATAAACAGTCAACATCTCCATATCTGCAATTACCCTTCAAATCATGATGAAATAACATGATTTTGGTATCATTGAACTCGGATTCATCTCGCCTACAAACCCCAATCCATCAATCATCCAGACATTGGGTTTAAAAGGTGTATTTGGCCGATATATAGCTACAGCTAAACCCTTGATTAATTAACCCAGCACTTGTTAACGAATTTCAACAAGATTCATTGCGTTTGATTCGTTTTTACCATTCGTATACATAACTAGTTATTCTAAACGAGACGACAATTGTTTCTCTATAACGTACCTTTAACGAGCCGATCTACGAACACGATCTAGTCTTGATGTTGGCTTGGTTTGTCACAACGTCCTAGCACCAACGTGTTCGGGTCTTTTCATCCGGATCTTGGCTCGGGATATAGGATGGTGTTCGTGTGTGTATTTTTGAAGGTGTAGGCTATGGTGTAAAGATGGATAAAAATGGAAAAGGATTAGGGTTTAAGGGGTATTTATACTCCCTTAAGCCCATGGACCTAAAGCCCATTCCATATCTTATTCCATCTTCTAAAGTCCAAGCACACCCTCTTCTAGTTTACTATCTAAACTGATACACGGCACATTATTGAATAAATGAAATTTTCTTTTATTATTACAACCTAAAGTAGGATGTTACAAGTCTTTCCTCCTTAAAGAGTTAAACAATCCTGGGTAAAACTTACGCTTCTCTTCTTCAGCTTCCCAAGTGGCATCCGATCTTTTGCGATGCTTCCATATCACTTTCACCAATGGGATAACTTTATGACGAAGCTGCTTTTCCTTGTGGTCAACGATCTCTACAGACTATTAGATATAGTTTAACTATTCATCAACCTCAATGTCTACTAATGGCACATGTGAAACATGAAAGGTAGAGTGAATTCCTTCTAACTCCTCGAGTAACTCTAGCTTGTAAGCCACTTAACCCACATGATCTACGATATTAAATGGTCCAATGTACTTTGGGCTTAAATTTCCTCTCTTCCTGAAATGAATAATTTCCTTCCAAGGTGAGACCTTGAGCATCACATTGTTTCCAACGTTAAACTCGATCGGTCGTCGCCGCTTATCAGCATATGACTTCTGTCAGTCCTGAGCAGCTTTCATTCTTGCCTTGATCTGATCGAACCTTGACGAGGATTCTTGCACAACTTCTAGGTTCCCAATCTTTTTCTGACCAATCTCTCCCCAACATACAGGAGTTCTACAACATCTACCAAACAACATCTCAAACGGTGGCATACCAATTGTTACACCCCCACCAAAGGCGGGCGGAACATGCCGGGGCGTAACATATTGATTGGAAAGTAGCTCAAAAGACACTAATTAAAGAGACAATAATTATTAAATTTAATTAACATTAAATAAGCACACAAATTTAATAATAAAATACAAATACATAACTTTTTTCTTTGTACTTTGAATAATATCCTAAAGTCAAACTATTGTCTTCAAGAATAATACCAACTATTTGTACCTGTAAGATGTATGAGAATCGAGTTTGTCAACACGTATTTTGGTGAGAATACATAAGTTTTAGTCTTATATATAGATAGATAAATTACAATTCATATGTAAATGATGAGTATTACAATTCTTATGAAAATGTAAACTACTAAATAGATGTGGACCCGTTCTTATTGATACGAAATCAAAGCACTTGGGGGAAATGTATAGGATAGATGATGATGAGATACCAACCACCAAACATAAAATAAACAATTAAGAACATTGAGCAATAGATAAATATATATTGAATTGTGTTAGGAATAGATAAATAAAAATGAGTAATTTAAATAGGGTATACATGTCAACCCCAAAATATAAAAGGCGAAAAAGGGGGATATGTAAACTCACCTTAGAGTGTGGAATTGATGAAAATGATATGGCGTTAAAAGAAAGTTTAAAATAAAAGGGGCGAGCTCCTCGTATTACGACAACAAAAGTTCCTAGCTGATATTAATATTAACTAAATAAGATTAGTGAAATAATAACAAGGCGTATGACGGATTTGGGAAATGATATGGTTTAAGTACATTCTTTGATAAAAACAAAAGTTGTTATTTGTTTAGTTATCATAAATTTGTAAATAATATAAATTAGAGGGTATAACCAATAAAATAAAAATGAAACGACATAATAGTTAAAAATCGGTTTAAAAGGATTTTGGAGTCATTTAGGGTTTAAACTATTACTATTAATGTTATTACTATTATTATTATTATTATTATTATTATTAAATCTTTCGTTGGGTCACAAATAAGAATAACATTATATAATCAGATTTTTATATATATGAGAAAAAAATTCATACGAGAATATAGTTTAGTTGGTTAAGCGAGAATAGTAAAAGGTTTTATTGTTGTAATAGATTTATATATAAAAGGAGGTTAATAAAAAGTTATGACTTGTAATTAAATAAAAAAAAGGCAATAACCGAGATCCAGTTTATTAGAACAAGTTGAACTAATTATGTATATGTATAATAGTAACCAAAACTTGTAACAAAATGATTTTTAAAGAAATAAAAACCAAAAACCGGGCCTGGGGGATTCGAACCGGCACCCCAGGACGGTTTGGTCTTAACAAAATGTGCACTGGCCAACTAGGCCAATGGCTCACCTGGGTATTATCTGAAAACGTTTTTGTTTTAAATACACCTCTTGAAATCCCCAATTTCAAACATAAACCCTAGATCCTAATTTCCTTTAATTACTCGATCTTGAATGAAATTAGGATAGGGTTTTGATTAAGCATTAACAAACGACTATAATGCACAAATCAAATACCCAAATCGATGGTGAATTGAGAGAGAACGACGAACTAGGGCTCAAGACTCAAACTCGAACTCAAATCTGATATGGACGGCATCGTAGGTTGCAATTAAGTTAGGGTTTAGAGTGACGTTGTTACGATGATGGTATGGTATGGATTAATTGAATTATGATCGAGTAAATATAGAGTAACGAGGATGAGTCTACCGCGGTTCATTATCATTTGAATTAGCTGTCAAAACACTATGGTTTACTATAATTAGGTTTTGGGTTAACGCGCTTATGGGTCAAGAAAGGATTTGGCATAATCAATTTCTTGATTTAGACCGTTAATTACGGATCAAAAAGAGGGGGGGTTACGGCCGTCGGTGGGAAAGAGAGGGAGGAGAGAAAGAAATTTTCGATTAAATTGCAACATGGTCCTTATTATTTTGTTGAGGGTGCGAAAGTGGATAAATGTTAGTTAGGGGGTATATCATGCACCCTCTAATAGGTTTAACATATTATTAAATAAATGAAACTAAGACCGAGTGGTGGAAAGTGAAATAACTGATCAATGATCGAATGAATTAATAAATTGTTGATTTTATTGAATAATGATAGTCCGGAAAATAAAATGTCACATAAATAAATAAATAAATAAATAAATAAATAAATAATAAAAGAATTTTAAACTAGTCGGGTTTTCGGGTCCAAAAATTGATGAATGTTACAGTATTCACAACTTTTTGAATATTTTGTCTCGAAATTATAGAAAAACCATAACATATAGAAAGAAAGTACGAGTCTAAGAAAGAAAAGTTTTTTTTATAAATATAACGCAGACCTTCGAATGACCCGAATAACGCTACAAATGGAAAATATGATAAGACACTTATATATAGGATGTACCAGCGGCGCATCCAGCATACCCTTATCACATCGACATTTGTATCGTTACCCAAAATCACCCTCGGTTTTGAGTTATGACACATAGCCGTATTCACTATGAGTTCCATGCTAGGATTTCGACAATTATGTGTGCACTCATAATTATTTAGATCGTCGCAATGATGCACATGGTTCGTCCCGTTGTGCAGGTTTGAAAACAAGGGTAAAAAGAAAACTTTTTAAATCGATATTATTTGATCAAGAGCAATGAACTAAAAACTAAATGAAAATTGACGAACATAATTAACTGGTAAAATAATCCTAAAAATGACGAAATTGTTGAAGTTAACCATTGAGAGTAATAAAACAAATTAAAATAAATAGATAGGGAAAAATTTTGAAATTATATAAGTAAATTACACATACGATGTAGAGAAAATACTTGAGATGACGACAAAACTCACGCAATAATAAATAGGTTCACACAACAAACGAATCACATGACTTATGAATATAATAATAGATAAGGTTTGAAACCAAGATTATAAAATCGATGAGATGGGGTAAGAGTACCATGAGAATGTGGTGAGTTTGGAGGGTTTGGGTAGTCATGTATTAAAATATCAAAATAAAATTTGTACATGTGACTCCTATTAAATAACTATGTACAACACATGTTCATAGTCTCAATTTCCAAAACGTTTGTAGGAAATCGGTCATAGGTAGTTTATGATACAAATACGGTACTATTAGATAACTATGCACATCACCATGCACATAGTCCCGGTAAATAACCGGTCATAGAACACTTAAATCAGGATAATAAATTGTGTAACAATAAATAGTGCATTAAACGACATTATAGGAATAATTGAGAGATTGAATACCATTATAAATAACCAAAATTCTCATTCATAACAAAACTAGAGATTTAATGAAGTCAATACATTAGATTTAAATGAAAATAACTAAATAAAAGAAACGTCTTTTGTGTAGCATGTCTTCATAAATGGTTAGGCTTAGACTTGGGAACCGTTGATGTAACACGCATGTCCTTGAGCACCTTGAGTAGCTTGGTTAACTTGAGGTTGGTTGATTGGGATTTGGTTGATTTGAATTGGTTGAGTGGATTGGGCTTTAATTGCTTGGATGGGTTGATCTTGGATTGGTTGAAGTTTATTTACTCGGGCTTGGTAAGCTTGATATTGAGCGGTATGGGTCGGGTAGGATTGAATTTGGTTCATGTGTGCGAGTCTTGCATCTGCATTGTGATAATGGTTAGGGTCTCCACAATTGTAGCAAGCTCTAATAGTTTAGGGTGATTGAGTAAACGGTTGAGCGTAGGGTAAATTTTGGGGTTGGGTAACAGGTGTAACATCCCGAAATTTCCAAGTAATATTAATTATGTTACTTACTAATAGAGAGAAAGTTTACCAGGGTTATTAGGAAATAAATAATAGAATATGAGTTGGTATGGGTCGGGCTAGTGTCGGGTAATGGACGTTGGTTATGGATTTGGATTAATTGAGATGGGTTAAATGAGAATGGGATTTCAGGGATATAAATACCCCCAAAATCCCAAAAATATCTTCATTACATCTATTTCTTCACACACTCAAAGCACACACATTCTAACCGATCAAGATTCGAAGCCGAGACCCGAGATTTTGTTGATAGATCTGAGTTGGTGAGGTAAGAACAAATCCAACAAAGCTAATATTACTGAAAATGGTTAGGATTGGATGGGTTAACCGGACCCGAAACCCAAACTGCCCAAATCGGACCCCTAAAACGTCGATTTTAGGCCGATTTGATGGTTGGGATTTGTAGGCGCCGATCATACGATTCCGTGGGTACCAAAATCGAGTTATTTGGCTAAGAAACGAAGGACTTATGGGCAAACAGATCTGCAGCGCGATAACTTCGCCTGCAAGATTAAGTTCGCCTGATGAACTTCGCCTTCAAGCGTAACTTCGCCTTCAAGCGTAACTTCGCCTTCAAGCGCAACTTCGCCTAAGGATAACTTCGCCTACGGCCAAGTTCGCCTAAGGATAACTTCGCCTACGGCCAAGTTCGCCTAAGGATAACTTCGCCTGAAGCCAAGTTCGCCTAAGGATAACTTCGCCTGAAGCCAAGTTCGCCTAAGGTTTAACTTCGCCTGAAGCCAAGTTCGCCTAAGGTTTAACTTCGCCTGAAGTGAAGTTCGTTTAGAAAATAAATTAAAAGCGATAAGTTAAAGTAAGCTAATACTAGGCCACCAGATTAGGTCAGGCGAGTATTGATACGTGTAACTTGTACAGTTAGCCGAGCTCAGTTAAAGAAGAGATTTACAGCTACCAGAGGAAGAAGCAGAGTCCAGGTGAGTTTCTAGCCCCATTTATGTGTTATGTTTTCGGGGCTGTGTGCATACTCGATATGTTTGTTAATACGCTTATCCTAAGAGATAAGTGTATGCCTTATGTGAATGATATGATATGTATGAATGATTGCTTGATGGTACGTGAACGATCTTCGGATATTGCACGTACTGTCAGGTTGTAGCGCTTTGTATAAGGTAAGTATGATATGTATGCTTATGTGTATGAATGTGATAAAGTAAATAAAAGAAGGAAATGACGGTTGTTTGGTTGTATGGTTACGAAAAGGGTACCGAGCCCTAATAATACTCGAGGTATGATGTATGGTTGTATGGTAACGAAGAGGGAATCGAACCCTACTAATATTTGAGAACTAGGGAACCGAACCCTACTAATATTCGAGGAAAGAGGGACCGAGCCCTAATAATACTCGAGGAAAGAGGGTACCGAGCCCTAATAATACTCGAGGAAAGAGGGTACCGAGCCCTAATAATACTCGAGGAAGGAGGGTACCGAGCCCTAATAATACTCGAGGAAGGAGGGTACCGAGCCCTAATAATACTCGAGGAAGGAGGGTACCGAGCCCTAATAATACTCGAGGAATGTAGGGCGTAATGCTCTTTATAACGTAAGATATGGAAGTAAGATAATACAAAAGAAAGTAAGAAAGTACGAACGAAAGGATATAATTTTATGTGTACGTTGTGTATGGTATATGTGATAGATACGATTGATTGCTTGACGGTACGTGAACGATCTTCGGATATTGCACGTATCGTCGAGGGAAGTGATTAGCTCCTTACATGGATATTAAATAATAACTTATAGATAGTGTTCTTATATGGATATATATAGAGTTCCTTACATGGATAGTATAATGTTCCTTTTATGGAAAGTAAAATGTTTCTTTTATGGAAAGTATAATGTTCCTTTTATGGAAAGTATAGTGTTCCTTCTATGGAAAGTATAGTGTTCCTTCTATGGAAAGTATAGTGTTCCTTCTATGGAAAGTATAGTGTTCCTTCTATGGAAAGTATAGTGTTCCTTCTATGGAAAGTATAGTGTTCCTTTTATGGAAAGTAAAGTGTTCCTTCTATGGAAAGTATACAGAGTGTTCCTCCTATGGAAATTATATATAGTATGGTAATGGTAATGGTTCTTTTAATAGATATTACATGACGATCCTCCAATGGATATTTATACGAGGTTAAGATAGTAATATGTGTCTTCGGATACGGGAAGAAATATATGGGAATAAATTGTATGTATGGTAGCAAGTATGTAGGTAGAACAGAAGGGCAACTAGGGAAGTATGGATATGTATCTACAGATATGTATGTATGTGTATGTATTGTATGGCATTCGATTAACTAGAACTCACTCAGCGTAGCTTACTTTTAGTATGCACGCAGGTGAGCTGATTACAGAGCTAGCATGAGGATGACACACGGCATGGATTGAACGGCTGGCATCTGAAGAAATAAGTAAAGATGTTTTAAAAATAAAGTTTTGTGTTATGGTATCAAAGAAAAGATTTAATGTTTTGTAACAAATGATTGATGTTTTATATTCCGCGAAAAGTTTTAATAAACTCTGATTTGAAGAACTGTGTTTATGAGTAAATCCGACACGAAAGTAGGGCCACCGGGTTCGGGGCCTTACAAGTTGGTATCAGAGCATAAGTTCTAGAGATTTAAGCATCCTACATGCTTAGACTCGAACATAGAATGAGATTTAAGTAAGAAAAGAAAGAAGATGCCAGTTCAAGAATGCCATGTGTCGCTCAAGCAAGATCAGTAAAGGTAAAGTGTATGATTAAATGATATAGGTTAATGAGAAAGAAAATATACGTGAACGATAAGGATAGAAGTAATTGATTGTTTGATTTGACTAACTGCTTAAGTAGAACCAGCACAAATAGACTCATAAAGGGAAGCGAATAGGACACGGAAAGCAACGTGATCAGCTAGTCACAGCTGGCCACTGTTATTACCTGTTAGCCTTGCTATCCTTGTACTAGATAGTTCCTTGAGTGATGATGTTTGTGTTGTCCCTTTAAGAATACTGATGGCTGGAGCTGGAGAAGTTGTGGGAACTGGGGGTCGCACTGGACGTCGTGGCAGGCCTCGTCTTGTCCGGCAACCCTCGGTAGAAGAAGCTTCCCACACCGAAGATGAAGGGAGCGCCGCTGGAGGAGACCAGAACAACAACGAAGAAGTTCAACTTAGCCCTGCGGTTCAAGCAGCCATTGTTCAAGCTGTAGTTGCTGCTGTGAAGAACCTGAATCCCGAAGGATCTGCTGGAAGCCGTGAACGAACCGTTGTAGGGGCAGGTGGTAATAATAGAAAGGATGACGAGAGGGAAAGGGGTGACTCGAGTGAGGTAAAGTCTGTGAAAGATGATGATAGGAAGAGGGGCCAAGGCGGTTGCAACTATAAGTCCTTCAAAGGTTGTGACCCGCCTAAGCTGACTGGTTTAGGAGACGCAATCGCTACTCTTCAGTGGATAACCGCCATGGATAAGGTTATCCGCATTAGTGAGTGCCGTCCTGACCAAGCTGTCGGTTATGCCACTCAATCTTTTGAAGATGAGGCTACGTATTGGTGGGAGAGTGTGGAGCAGAGGAAGACCCGTGAAGAGATCAAGGCGATGAGTTGGAATGACCTAAAGGACATGGTGATGAAGAGGTTCTGCGCTGATACAGAAGTTGAAAGAGTGGAGATGAAGTTTCTGAATTTGAAAGCGGGAGAGATGACACAACGGGAGTATACTACTGAATTCAACCGCATGTCTAGGTTGGTGCCTGACATGGTGAACACCGAAGCTAAAAGGATCAAGTGTTACGTAAGGGGACTTCCTTGGAATGTTCGCACTTTGGTTAAGTCTAGTAAGCCCGCAACATTTGACTCGGCCGTGGAATTGGCCGAAATGATTTATGAGGACCTTGCCAACTGTGAAGGGGAGAAGATGGAACCGAAGAAAAAGAACCCAACCCCAGAACCAGAGGAAGCCAATAAAGTTGATCCACGCAAAAAGAAGGCAAGGCAAGAGGGGTTCACTGCTTGTGAAAAATGTGGGAAGAGACACCCCGGAGAGTGCAGAAAGGGATTAGGTGTTTGCTACAGGTGTGGAAGAGCAGGACATTCCTCTTGGGAATGTGATGATTACCATAGGTGTCACAACTGTGGAGGACGTGGGCACATAGCAAGGGATTGAAAGAAGCCAAAGGGAGGACATGAAGGAGAGAAGAGTGCTTGAGGTTTAACAGATTCCTCCGAATGCTTAGAAAAGACATTCAAGAAGGCTAGATGCTAGCCATAAGTATTAAATCTATGTGTAACTTATTGATGACTTGATGCGTGTTGTTTTATGTTGAAGTCTTGACTGGTGTTTATTAATTATGGTACGAATTGTCTGAATGCATGTTAGTCATGATAAATTGTTGGGTTGTGATAGAGTGTCGACTTAGGCTTTAGCATTTAATATGATATAAGACAAAGCCTCTTGAAGATTGAAATGAGACTTGGTACATCGAAGGCTTCATGGACAAGCTACCTTAAATAGCTAATACACATGACCACCATTCGATGACTGCAAAGTCGGGAGTAAGAGGGATAACTCAGAAAGCGAAGGCGATTCAATAAAGCGTGTAAATATAAGAAGTTTTCCTTTTATGGGGAATAAGTTAGGTTTCGGGGACGAAACCTGTTTAAAGAGGGAAGACTTGTAACATCCCGAAATTTCCAAGTAATATTAATTATGTTACTTACTAATAGAGAGAAAGTTTACCCGGGTTATTAGGAAATAAATAATAGAATATGAGTTGGTATGGGTCGGGCTAGTGTCGGGTAATGGACGTTGGTTATGGATTTGGATTAATTGAGATGGGTTAAATGAGAATGGGATTTCAGGGATATAAATACCCCCAAAATCCCAAAAATATCTTCATTACATCTATTTCTTCACACACTCAAAGCACACACATTCTAACCGATCAAGATTCGAAGCCGAGATCCGAGATTTTGTTGATAGATCTGAGTTGGTGAGGTAAGAACAAATCCAACAAAGCTAATATTACTGAAAATGGTTAGGATTGGATGGGTTAACCGGACCCGAAACCCAAACTGCCCAAATCGGACCCCTAAAACGTCGATTTTAGGCCGATTTGATGGTTGGGATTTGTAGGCGCCGATCATACGATTCCGTGGGTACCAAAATCGAGTTATTTGGCTAAGAAACGAAGGACTTATGGGCAAACAGATCTGCAGCGCGATAACTTCGCCTGCAACATTAAGTTCGCCTGATGAACTTCGCCTTCAAGCGTAACTTCGCCTTCAAGCGTAACTTCGCCTTCAAGCGCAACTTCGCCTAAGGATAACTTCGCCTACGGCCAAGTTCGCCTAAGGATAACTTCGCCTACGGCCAAGTTCGCCTAAGGATAACTTCGCCTACGGCCAAGTTCGCCTAAGGATAACTTCGCCTGAAGCCAAGTTCGCCTAAGGTTTAACTTCGCCTGAAGCCAAGTTCGCCTAAGGTTTAACTTCGCCTGAAGTGAAGTTCGTTTAAAAAATAAATTAAAAGCGATAAGTTAAAGTAAGCTAATACTAGGCCACCAGATTAGGTCAGGCGAGTATTGATACGTGTAACTTGTACAGTTAGCCGAGCTCAGTTAAAGAAGAGATTTACAGCTACCAGAGGAAGAAGCAGAGTCCAGGTGAGTTTCTAGCCCCATTTATGTGTTATGTTTTCGGGGCTGTGTGCATACTCGATATGTTTGTTAATACGCTTATCCTAAGAGATAAGTGTATGCCTTATGTGAATGATATGATATGTATGAATGATTGCTTGATGGTACGTGAACGATCTTCGGATATTGCACGTACTGTCAGGTTGTAGCGCTTTGTATAAGGTAAGTATGATATGTATGCTTATGTGTATGAATGTGATAAAGTAAATAAAAGAAGGAAATGACGGTTGTATGGTTGTATGGTTACGAAAAGGGTACCGAGCCCTAATAATACTCGAGGTATGATGTATGGTTGTATGGTAACGAAGAGGGAATCGAACCCTACTAATATTCGAGAACTAGGGAACCGAACCCTACTAATATTCGAGGAAAGAGGGACCGAGCCCTAATAATACTCGAGGAAAGAGGGTACCGAGCCCTAATAATACTCGAGGAAGGAGGGTACCGAGCCCTAATAATACTCGAGGAAAGAGGGTACCGAGCCCTAATAATACTCGAGGAAGGAGGGTACCGAGCCCTAATAATACTCGAGGAAGGAGGGTACCGAGTCCTAATAATACTCGAGGAAGGAGGGTACCAAGCCCTAATAATACTCGAGGAATGTAGGGCGTAATGCTCTTTATAACGTAAGATATGAAAGTAAGATAATACAAAAGAAAGTAAGAAAGTACGAACGAAAGGATATAATTTTATGTGTACGTTGTGTATGGTATATGTGATAGATACGATTGATTGCTTGACTGTACGTGAACGATCTTCGGATATTGCACGTATCGTCGAGGGAAGTGATTAGCTCCTTACATGGATATTAAATAATAACTTATAGATAGTGTTCCTTATATGGATATATATAGAGTTCCTTACATGGATAGTATAATGTTCCTTTTATGGAAAGTAAAATGTTCCTTTTATGGAAAGTATAATGTTCCTTTTATAGAAAGTATAGTGTTCCTTCTATGGAAAGTATAGTGTTCCTTCTATGGAAAGTATAGTGTTCCTTCTATGGAAAGTATAGTGTTCCTTCTATGGAAAGTATAGTGTTCCTTTTATGGAAAGTAAAGTGTTCCTTCTATGGAAAGTATACAGAGTGTTCCTCCTATGGAAAGTATATATAGTATGGTAATGGTAATGGTTCTTTTAATAGATATTACATGACGATCCTCCTATGGATATTTATACGAGGTTAAGATAGTAATATGTGTCTTCGGATACGAGAAGAAATATATGGGGATAAATTGTATGTATGGTAGCAAGTATGTAGGTAGAACAGAAGGGCAACTAGGGAAGTATGGATACGTATCTACAGATATGTATGTATGTGTATGTATTGTATGGCATTCGATTAACTAGAACTCACTCAGCATAGCTGACTTTTAGTATGCACGCAGGTGAGCTGATTACAGAGCTAGCATGAGGATGACACACGGCATGGATTGAACGGCTGGCATCTGAAGAAATAAGTAAAGATGTTTTAAAAATAAAGTTTTGTGTTATGGTATCAAAGAAAAGATTTAATGTTTTGTAACAAATGATTGATGTTTTATATTCCGCGAAAAGTTTTAATAAACTCTGATTTGAAGAACTGTGTTTATGAGTAAATCCGACACGAAAGTAGGGCCACCGGGTTCGGGGCCTTACAACAGGTGAGGCAAATGGTTGCATCATGAGTTGGTTGCATTCACGACATGTGATAAAGAGGTGACCAAATCAATCGCAATGGGTGCATTGTCGACACTTGAGGTTAGGCGAATGGTGAAATTTACACGTATCACATAATGGGTGGGGTCATGTGTAGGGCTTCTTGGCAGGTTGGGCTTGCGATTGGGCCAAGACATACTTTTGGGAATTAGACTTTCTTTTGTTGCGATAGTGGGGACACTTGTTGGTGTGCTTGAGGATTCGGGCTTACAAGACTTGGGTTTGGAAGATTCGGGCTTGGGTTCTTTGGTGGGCTCGGATGTGGGCTTCTTGGAAGTCTTTCGCGTCAAGGTCCCGGCCTTGACGTGGTTCTCGGTGAGGGTACCGGCTAAGGTGATGGCATCATGAAGGGTTTAAGGGTTACGACTTAGGATAGAATCTTGGATTTGCGTAGGCAAACTCGAGATGTACTTGTCAATTGAACGTTCGAGGGGAGTGACCATATGGGGGATGAGAAGGCTCAGTTCATGGAAACGATCGTTGTAGATGGTGTCACTACCACTTTCTTGTATCAAATTCCAAAATTCATCTTCCAACTTCTGAAGCTCATGTTTCGGGCAAAACTTCTTGAGCATGAGTTTCTTGAGGTCATCCCATGGCAAGGCCATGGCAACCTCGGCTCCAAGCATGCGCTTCTCACTGTTTCACCAATTGAGGGCATTCTTCCTTAGTAGGCTCGAGACGTAAGTGGTTTTCTTGTCCTCGGGACATTCACAATGGAGGAACACGCTCTCCATTTCTTCGAACCATTGGAGGAAAATGGTAGCACCGTCGATACCGAAGTATTCAGGTGGGTTAGCACTCTTGAATTACTTGATGGACCAAGAAATTGGGTTCGGAGTTGTGGATGATGTAGGAGCATTAACAATTTGCAATTGAGAGATGATCATTGGGAGGGCTTCCAGGATGCCTTTAGCAATGCGGGACGACATGCGGCGACCAGAGTTGCCGGTGCAGCGGTTACGGTTAATGAGGCTTGTGAAGACATACTGCAAGGGGAAAATGTGTAAATTTCGTGAGGCTCGGGTTATTATATTTTTTGTGTATATATATATAAGTTGCATTAATTGATACTTGTGAATTTTATTAATAATTTGAGGTGGTGATTGTGATTGAGATTGAGAATTTCATTACTTACAAGACTTGATTATATATCATCTTTAACATTTTGAGAAAAATAATTATATATAGCAACATAACTTAAATTAAAATACATGGGTTCATTTGTTGGTTAGGGCTTCATGAACCACCATGGGTCCTTCCTACAAAATAAAAAACATTGTAAACACAAATAAAATCATTTACAATCGAATTGAGGGGATGTTGAGGTAGACGGTTGAAGTAATTCGGGAACCACCCCATATTTACATACTTCTCCCATTAATTTCAACAAAACACAATACGGAAAAACCGAGTTTAGCCACGTATAACCGTGAATTCGGTTTATAATTTAAGAGTGTGATCGTCAAATGACCACATTTGATACAATGAGGGTAGTATTTGCGGTTTCGTTTGGTGTGATATAATTTGGCTTAATAAGTTCCACACCCTTACTAACACTCTAGGAAGGCAACCGGGTCTTGCGGTTGATTAAGATTTATGTGCATTGCACTTCATTAGGCTCGCAAGCCTTGGTGTCAAGTGTTTGGTAAAAAAAGTGTTTCACTCTTACAGTTTACTACATATCTGTCAAACAAATATTCCTCAAGGAAAGGGGAGTTAAAAGGCGGGATTTCTTAAGGAATTTCTCATTTTTTTCCTAAAGTTTTGAAAACGATTTTGAGAGTGAGGCATAGCCTCGGATTAAGTGTGTGCTTTTGTGTACAAGAATAATATTAAATCATTAAAGAGTATTTAAGCTACTGCAATCTATAATATAATTAAGGGTGCAAACACGTAAAGGCATATCACGTATAGGGACCCTAAGCATGCTACTAGGCTGTTATATCTAACCACCTATCTTATAGCCTTCGGCTCTGATACCAATATGTCACACCCCGACCAAAGGCGGCGAAACATGTCGGGGCGTAATGTATTGATTGGACAGTAGCTCAAAAAACACTAATTAAAGAGACAATAATTATTAAATTTAATTAACATTAAACAAGTACACAAATTTAATACTAAAATACAAATACATCACTTTTTTCTTTGTATTTTGAATAATATCCTACGGTCAAACTATTGTCTTCAATCTTGAATAATAGCAACTACTTGTACCTGTAACATGCATGAAAATAGAGTTTGTCAACATGAATGTTGTTGAGAATACATAAGTTTTAGTTATATATATATACATATATATTGATAATCACAATTCATATGTAAATGATGAGTATTACAATTCTTATGAAATTGTAAACAACTAATTAGATGTGGACCCGTTCTTATTGATACGAAATCAAAGTACTTGGGGAAATGTATGATCATACTAGATGAGGATAGATGAGGACGAGATACCAACCACCAAACATAAAATAAACAATTAAGCATGTAGATCATTATCATAGAGCATGCAATAATCACACATAAACATATATTGAAATGTGTTAGGAATAGATAAATAAATATGAGTAATTTAAAGAGGGTATACATGTCACCCCAAAATTTAAAAGATGAAAATTGGGGATATGTAAACTCACCTTAGAGTGTGGAATTGACGAAAATGAGACACCGATAAAAGAGATTTTACGATAAAAGCGGCGACTCTTCGTATTACGTCAACAAAAGTTCCTAGTTGATATTAATATTAACTAAATAAGATTAGTGAAATAATAAAAAGGCATATGACGGATTTGGGAAATGATATGGTTTATGCACATACTTTGATAAAAACAAAAGTTGTTATTAGTTTATATAAATTAGAGGGTATAACCAATAAAATAAAAATGACAGGACATAACAGTTACAAATCGGTTTAAATGGATTTTGGAGTCATTTAGGGATTTAAACTATTACTATTAATGTTATTATTATTATTATTATTATTATTAAATCTTAAGTTGGGTCACAAATAAGAATAACATTTTATAATCGGATTTTTATATATATGAGAAAATAATTCATACGAGAATATAGTTTAGTTCGTTAAGCAAGAATAGTAAAAGGTTTTATTGTTGTAATAGGTTTATATATAAAAGGAGGTTTATAAAAAGTTATGAGTTGTAATTAAATAAAAGAAAATGGCAATAACCGAGATCCAGTTTATTAGAACATGTTCGACTAATGATGTATACATATAATAGTAATCAAAAATTATAACAAAATGATTTTTAAAGAAATAAAAACCAAAAACCGGGCCTGGGGATTCGAACCGGCACCCCAGGACGGTTTAGTCTTAACAAAATGTGCACTGGCCAACTAGGCCAGTGGCTCACCTAGGTATTATCTGAAAACGTTTTTGTTTTAAATACACCTCCTGAAATCCCCAATTTCAAATATAAACCCTAGATCCTAATTTCCTTTAATTACTCGATCTTGAATGAAATTAGGATAGGGTTTTGATTAAGCATTAACAAACGACTAGAATGCACAAATCAAATACCCAAATCGATGGTGAATTGAGAGAGAATGAGGAACTAGGGATCAAGACTCAAACTCGAACTCAAATCTGATATGGACGGAATCGTAGGTTGCAATTAAGTTAGGGTTTAGAGTGACGTTGTTACGATGATGGTATGGTATGGATTAATTGAATTATGATCGAGTAAATATAGAGTAACGAGGATGAGTCTGTCGCGGTTCATTATCATTTGAATTAGCTGTCAAAACACTATGGTTTACTATAATTAGGTTTTGGGTTAACGCGCTTATAGGTCAAGAAAGGATTTGCCATAATAAATTTCATGATTTAGACCATTAATTACGGATAAAGAAGAGGGGGGGGGGGGTTACGGCCGTCGGTGGGAAAGAGAGGTAGGAGAGAAAGAAATTTTCGATTAAATTGCAACATGGTCCTTAATCTTTAGTTGTGGGTGAAAAAGTGGATAAATGTTAGTTAGGTGGTATATATGCACCCTCTAATAGTTTTAATATATTATTAAATAAATAAAACTAAGACTGAGTGATGGAAAGTGAAATAACTGATCAACGATCGAATGAATTAATAAATTGTCGATTTTATTAAATAACGATAGTCCGGGAAATAAAATGTCACATAAATAATAAAAAAAAAAGAAATTTAAACGAGTCGGGTTTTCGGGTCCAAAAATTGACGAATGTTACACCAATACTCGAATGGTAATTGTTGTTATATGAGAACTCTGCCAGATGCAGATGATCATCCCAACTTCCTCCAAAGTCTAAAAAACACAAGCACGTAGCATGTCCTCAAGGGTTTGGATAGTCCTTTCAGACTGCCTATCTGTTTGAGGATGATACGTCGTACTGATGTTCAATCTTGTTCCCATAGCCTCATGGAACTTCTTCTAGAATATTGAAGTAAACGAGTATCTCTATCACGCACAATCAATAATGGCACTCCATGTCTAGCTACAACCTCTTTTATGAACACATTTGCTAACGTTTCTAACAAGATAGCCTTTCGTATAGGCGGAAAGTGAGCACTTTTAGTCAAACGGTCAACTATCACCCAAATGGTATCATGAGGCTTAGCTGTTCGCGGTAGCTTAGTTACGAAATCTATGGTGATGTGTTCCCATTTCCATTCAGGTATCTCTTAAGGTTGCATCTTCCCATAAGGCTTTTGGTGTTCAGCTTTAACTTGCAAACAAGTTAAGCACTTACTAACATAATCTACTACATGATTCTTCATACCCGGCCACTAATAGTCTCTCCTTAGGTCTTGATACATCTTTGTGGATCCTGGATGGATCGAGTATATTGACTTATGAGCTTCATATAAGATTCAACCTCTAAGATCTCAATGGTGCGAGATCTACATGCGGTCAAACCTAATCTTCACACCATGACTGTTTTCCGTCAGCTCATCCTGTTGTCCGAAGATTCTTTCTTTCTTCACTAGCCCTTCATTTATAAGCACCTCATAATGTACTTCTACTTTGATGATCTCTTACAATATATCTGAGTTAATGATCAACTTATACGACTTCACTGTTGCAATGACTTCGTCATTCTTACGGCTTAGTGCGCCAGCAACCACATTAGCCTTACCAGGATAGTATTTGATATCATAGTCATAGTCCTTTATCAACTCCAACCATCTCCTCTGTCTCATGTTCAATTCTTTATGCTCGAAGAAATACTTCAAACTCTTATGATCGGTGTAAATAGTACACTTAGTACCATACAGGTAGTGTCTACATATCATGAGAGCATGCACTACTGCTACAAGCTCTAAATCATGCGTTGGGTAGGTACTCTCATGAACCTTCAGTTGTCTGGACGCATAAGCTATCACTTTTCCTCGTTGCATCAACACGCAACCTAACCCACGATGCGAGGCATCAGTACAAACAACCAAATCCTCGTCACCATCGGTTAGAGCAAGGATTGGAGTTTGTGTGAGTCTCTTATTCAATTCTTTAAATGGTTCTTCCTGAAACTTACCCCAACTGAATAATACAGACTTTCGGCTCATACAGGTCAACGGTGCGGCTATCTTGAACAAAGCTTCAATGAATCTCCTATAATAGCCGGCCGACCCCAAGAAGCTTCATATATCAGTCGGGTTCCGCGGAGTCTTCCAACTCATTATCGCCTCAATCTTAGCTAGGTCCACAGTAATTCCTTCGGGTTTGATTACGTGACCTAGCTGGGTCTAAAAGATACATGTTATTATATAAATAAGCCCGGTCTTTATTGAATATATTTCTATTTGGCTCATGAAAGATATTAATTTTGTGGTGCAGCTACGTGAAAGTGAAGTCAACGAAGGAAGAAAACAAAAATTATAATATTGGGAGGCTACTGTCGGTGGGTGTGACGCAAGAACACCTTTTATAATCTGAGTGGAGCAAAGAAAATAAAAATCAAGAAAGCAAAACACAATATTATTATTTGGTGAAGCTCCCGTGCAAAGTTCGTGAAGATAAGAAAAGAAAGCAGGTCAACTTTATTTTAATAATATGATGAACTTTAATAATCTCTATTTTATTTTTGTTTTGTACATTATTATGAGTGGCTAAATACTTCACACTGCCTAAGTTTTGGTTGAGTACTATGTTATATTAATGGTTTGGCAAACTATTATTTGATGTTGGTTGATTTGGTATTATGGTAAAGTTTTTAATTGGTTTGTTCATGGTATTGTTGAGTAATTGAATCTAGTTTATTATTTTAATAATTATTCCACTTGTGTTTAATAGTTTTTGGTGATTGTTAGACACATGATTAGGTTATCTACTTTGTGTTTCCAACTTGTTTGCGATTTATAGCTGAAATAATCGTAGGAATAAGTATTGAAAGCGTATTAGATTTTATTGTTCTATCTCTAGATAGGCCGGGAGGCAATTTAGGGTTTTGTCATCTTTGTCTTTTGCGGGTTTAGGTAATAATTGCCCGGGAGTGAGTTATCCTAGGTCTCTTAGATTATTGTGATACAATTTGTGTTCAAGTTAATTAAAAATACCCTCTTTATATTAATTTATATTGTATTCGAAGAGACCGGGAGGTGATTTGAATTTTGGGGGTACCATAGTATTATTAGGTAAGGTGAGACCTGGAGGTGATCCAACCTTTAACAATTGAGATTCACGTGCCATTAGAGTTCTAGGGTGTCGTTGGTGAGGCCGGGAGGCGATCTAGCGTACTTTAGTGGTCTTTAGTGTCATATTTTTAAGATATTGTTTTTAACCAAGTCAATTTCGTTAACTATTAATTTAACTAGTAGGTTTCCATTACCTAGGTAGTCGTTTCTCATATTTGTTTTAAACTCAGTTTTTATAAAGTTTTGTTTTTATAGTTTAAATTATAATTAGTTAAAGATTATTAGTCTAAGTAATATAAAAAAATACAAAATTCAAATGAAAGTCCAGGTTAGTAATCTATAGGTTTAATAATTAGAGTTTACCCATAGTGTCCTAGGTTCAATATCCGTTCTTACTTGCTAGCTACATTGTGACCGGTACACTTGCCGATTGTGTGTGGTTGTTTAGGTGAATTCGGTAAAACTTGGTTATTAATATTATATACGCTTTTCATACATCAAGTTTTTGGCGCCGTTGCCGAGGACACTGGCAAATTCTTTGTTTAAACCTAGTTGATTATCTGATCTGTTTATCTGTTTATTTGCTTGTTAGTTGTTATTTTCCCTTTAGGTGCCTTTATTTGCTATTTGTGCCTTTAGGTTTACTTTTCCTTAAAAAAATAAAATAATAAGTAAAATAAAAAATTAATTAAATAGTTTTTTGTTTTAGTTTATGCATAATACCTATTCTCAAGGCCCACCTTTATTGTCTGCATCAGAAGAGCCTGAGATAGAGTTTCACGAGCGACTTAAAGAGCCTGCGGATAGTAAGAGCGATTCACCCGACATCCAGGTAAACGTCTCTACTCCTAGCATAGATATGGGCGACGCTGTTCCACCACCGAGACAAACCGTTTATGCTAAAACCAACGATGGCATCATGGGAGCCCGATCTGCAATTGTCCGACCTGCTGCGACTAATACCCAAAACTGGCAAATTCCTTCTCACGTGATGAATTCTATCACCAATTCTACTCAGTTTCATGGCTTGGATGACGAAGATGCTCCGGGACACCTATCCCGATTCATGCAAATATGCGAAACATTCAATATTAATAATATCTCATCCGACGTCATTCATCTTAAGTTATTCCCATTCTCACTTTTCGGTCGTGCTGCTTCATGGTTTGACTCTCTTCCAAATGCCTCAATAGCCACTAGTGGTGCAAACGAGCCGAGCCGAGCCCGAGCTCGACTAGGCTCGAGCTCGGATCGTTTCGAGCTCTATTTTCAAAGCTCGAGCTCGGCTCGGGCTCGGCTCGTTTACTATTTATATATTATTTTTTTCTATTATAGTTTTACGTATAAAAGAATATATATTATTTAGTTATATTTATTTATTTTTTCATAACATTATATTTATTAATTAATAATTATTAAATATATATTTAAAAATATTATACAAATGGCAGGCTCGTTTAGGCTCGCGAGCCAGCTCGAGCTAGATAACTAAAGCTCGAGCTCGGGCTCGTTTGTTAAACGAGCTTATTTTTAGGCTTGAGCTCGGGCTCGGGCTCGATAAAGCTCGGCTCGAACGAGCTTTTTAACGTGCCGATCTCTAGTAGCTCGCGAGCAGCTTGGCTCATTTGCACCCCTAATCGCCACATGGGCCGACTTGCAATCCAAGTTCCTTTGGAAGTATTTACCTCCATCAAATGTCGGACGTCTACGCGAGCAAATCCATTCTTTTCATATTGACCCTGATGAGTCCTATTATTCCCCGTGGGAGCGTTTCCAAACTCTTATAAGCCGGTTTCCTCAGCATGGCCTAAACGATTGGGCTGTGGTTGAAAAATTCTATAATGATCTTACTCCCGAAACCCAACAACGGTTTAATACCGCCGCTGGAGGAAACATGCTCGATAAACTCACCATAGAGGAGGCTGAAGAAATGTTCGGGAGCATTGCATTAGGGGATCAGCATACACCGAGTAGAAGGTTCGTCTCGGCTGCCAAGGCCGCAGCCATCTCAGCATCACGTGGAGTGCATCATGTTGATCAGAATACGAGTGTGTCGGCAGATGTGGAGGCACTGAAGAGGGAGCTCAGAGAGCAAATCCGTTCTTTTAGCACATTCATGTACCGACGCATGCCATTCGGATTATGTAACGCTCCAGCCACATTTCAGTAGTGCATGATGGCCATTTTTCATGAGTTAATCGAGGATTCCATGGAAATCTTTATGGATGATTTTTCTGTCTTTAGGAATTCCTTTGATGATTATCTGCGTAACTTAGATCGAGTGCTTGCTAGATGTGAAGAGACGAACCTTATGCTTTATTGGGAGAAATGTCATTTTGTGGTTCGTTAGAGTATTGTTTTAGGTTATAAGATTTCTAGTGCGGGGATTGAGGAAGATAGAGCTAAGGTAGACACCATTTCCAAACTTCCACCGCTCACTTCCGTGAAGTCTATTCGTAGTTTCTTAGGTCATGCGGGATTCTACCAGATTTATAAAAGATATTTGGAAATTTCCCGTCCGATGACCCATCTTCTAGAGAAAGATAGGCCGTTCAATTTTAGTGAGAAGTATTTGAGGGCCTTTAAGTTGATTAAGGGGAGGTTAGTGAGTGCTCCTATTCTTGTTGCTCCCAATTGGAATCTTCCGTTTGAGATCATGTGCGATGCGAGCAATTTTGCTGTTGGAGCCGTGTTAGGGCAGCGTCGAGAGAAACATTTCCCATCTATTATGCTAGCAAGACCCTAAACGATGCTCAGGAGAATTACACCATGACAGAGAAGGAGCTTCTTGTGGTTGTTTTCGCGTGTGATAAATTCCGTGCCTATCTCGTGCTTCATAAGACTATCATTTTCTCTGATCATGGCTCTGCGACACCTGTTCGCTAAGAAAGATGCAAAGCCGTGACTCCTTCGTTGGATCCTTTTGCTTCAGGAGTTCGATATAGAAATTAATGATAAAGAGGAGCTGAAAATGTCGTCGCCGACCACTTGTCACGGCTAGAAAATTCCGACATGGACAAGACCCGGGAACAGGAAATTGGTGATGATTTCTTGGGTGAGACTCTACTGTATGTAAAGGCGAGTGATGAGGGGTTTCCATGGTTTGCTGATCTTGCTAATTATCTATCCTCTGGTGAGTTAGTGCCCGGACTGACATATCAACAAAAGAAGCAGTTCTTTGCAGATATCAAGTTCTACATTTGTGAGGATCCGTACTTATTCCGTATTGGCTTGGATATGGTGATTCAAAGATGTGTTTTTGGTGATGAAGCTCGTAGTATTCTTCGACATTGTCATGAAGGCCCGACTGGAGGCCATTTTGGTGCGACTTATACCGCAAAAAGTGTGTTTGATGCAGGATTCTATTGGCCGACTATTTTTCGTGATGCGCATGAGTTTGTTCGATCGTTTGACGCGTGTCAGAGAGCCGGGTAACATCTCATCCCGAAATTAGATGCCCCAAAACCCCATACAGGTGGTCGAGATCTTCGATATATGGGCCATTGATTTTATGGGTCAGTTTCCTAGTCTAGAGGGAACCGATACATTCTCGTTGCGGTCGACTACGTGTCCAAATGGGTGGAGGCTGAAGCCTTACATAGAAATGACGCGTGAGTTGTAGTGGGATTCATTCGAAAACGCTTTGCTTGATTCGGTACTCCTAAGACCCTGATCAGTGATCGGGGTACCCACTTTTGTAACACTCAGATGAATAAGGTTCTAAAACATTATGGGGTCACCCATCGCCTTTCTACAGCCTACCACCCTCAGACTAGCGGTCAAGTGGAAAACACCAATCGTGGCATTAAGAGAATCTTAGAGAAAACAGTTGGAAACAGTCGTGCGGACTGGGCTGAAAAGCTAGATGATGCACTCTAGGCCTTTCGTACTGCGTTTAAAACGCTTGTCGGGACCACTCCCTTTCAGCTAGTTTATGGAAAGGCGTGTCATCTCCCTGTTGAGTTAGAACATCGTGCGTATTGGGCTTTAAGAGCCGTAAATCTTGATTTATCAGCGGCGGGAAGGAGTCGGTTTCTTCAAATTCATGAGTTTGAGGAGCTAAGGAACGAGACATATGAAAGAAGTTGGGGTATAAGGAGCGGACGAAGAACGTCATGATAAACATATTAAGGGGCCCAAAGAGTTTAAGTGTGGGGATAAGGTTCTTCTATATAATTCCCGGTTGAAGTTTTTTCCGGGTAAATTGAAATCCCGATGGGCTGTTCCATTCGTTGTGAAGGAGGCATTTCCCTATGGAGCGGTTGAGATAGAGGCTGATCAGATGGATATTCTTGGAAAGTGAGTGGGCATAGAGTGAAGCATTATGTTGGAGGTCCAATTGGTGATCGTGAGGAGGAGGTGATCTACCTTGATCCGCCTGGAGTGTAGATAATGAGAGCACAGTCGGGACTTTGCCCGAGTTGTAGAGTTTGTATAAAACTTTAGTTGCATTATTTTCTTTTATTTTTATTCTGCTTTATTTTATTTTTCTTTGAGTCTTTTTAGTCCTTAGAGTCTGTTTGATGTATGCTTTGGGTTGTTTTGAGTTCTATTTTGTAGGAATAGATTTTCTCATTCGTACTCAATCTCCATTCGAATGAGGAGTTTATGAGCATATCATATTGTAGAGGACACCCAGAAGCTGCGGCCGCAAATGAAATGTTATACGGTCGCCTTAGAACGAGGCTTGTGAAAATAACTGCATTATTACCAGGGGAGTGTGTTCCATTTTATTGTTTTATTTGCTTAAATATTTTTTTATTCTGCTTTATTTTCTGTCATTTTATATTCCTACATTGGGGACAATGTAGATTTTAAGTGTGGGGATGGAAACTAACGTTTTCTTTTAATAAAAAAATAAAATAAAGTTTAATTTTATTAAAAATCGAAATTAAAAAAAATAAAAAATATTTACAAAAGTTTTGAAATGTCCCTTGAAATAGTTTTTCTGCATTAAACAGGAGATGATATTATTACCGATGAATTTGACAACACTCTTGAAACTTTTAAGAAATTTTAAAAGAAAAAGAGATTTTAATCAACACATATAATGGGATGTGACTGGACGGGTAGACTCCATAATTGATGTGTCAGTAGGCTTAGCCCATTAAGAATAAAAGGACAGTATGATTGTAGACTTAATTGAACTTAAATTGCTTGATTTTAGTGGGATATATGTTTAAAGAAAAAAATAGGATGAAAGGTCGGGTCATACTCAAGCCTTATGTTTAGTTTGATCGCAAAAATTAAAATTTTATAGAAATCTGAATATACTAATCATATGATGGTTAGATAGGTTTAACGTCAGGGTATGCGTATGTAGCCTGTGATATAAACATAAATTTCATACTTCTAGTTTTAGTGGTTAACACTTCATAGGCGTATAGTTTTATAACCTTAAATCCTGTATTGATAGGATGCTCCAGGGTTCGGAAACCATGGGTCTATATGCGTTATATCATCTAGGTATTCATATCTCCTAAGTGGGTTTATGAATATTTAAAAGAGCTCAAAGAGCAAACCAACAGTTTTTCTGCCAAACGTAAGTCAATAAACTTGATCATCTAGTACTTCAAAGTACAAAATACACTACTGACTTGATCATCCACGTTGTAAGCCATATGGGGTCCCCTTGCTCGCGTCTCATTACCATTAAGAAATGGACCACAAGGGACACGCCATATGTAAGCCTACAGATGAATTCATGCATATTCACCTATGGTGATGGAATTTGAGGTATTGCTTGATAACGGGGGTATGTCATGTAGTGGGGAACACTTACTAGTTAGTTACTTAATACATACCTTAATCATATCTAATGGTTGTCTGGTAGACCTTGATGCTTAAGCTTATGTGGATAAACAATATCCTTGATCGTCTTTAGCTATTCTTAAAAATGGTATAACATGTTTTGATCAACTAGGTATAAGGTTTAAGTCAAGTTGGGGTGGCTCGATTCCGGTAAAACCATATAAAAAATTGTTTTAGATTGGGTCCCACTAGATCATATAAACTAATAAACTTGTCTCATCTTACTTGTTTCAGTAAGTATTAAAGGACATAGGTTTAGGTTGACAACAATATTGGCAATCAACCTGATTTATCTTATTAGGCGAATTCCGATAATAGACAACTATGTAGTTGTCAGAGTTTAAAGTGGATAAGTGTTCGGCAATCGTGATAAATGTGTTTAATAGTTTTTGGAAAATGAAAAAAAAATAAAAAATAAAAAAAATTCAAGAGTTGTGGGTTTATATTGTATATCTCGGTTATGATCCTGTGCATATTACTTTTTTAGGGACGAAAAAGGTTTAAGTGTGGGGGATATTTGATATGGTTTAAAAGATACATGTTATTATATAAATATTTCCTACATTTTCAAGTATTTTGAGCCCGGTTTTTATTGAATATATTTCTATTTGGCTCATAATTGGATTTTAAAGGTTAAATTTTTAAACGAGCTAAGTATTTATGCTAAACTTGAGACCACAATGGCATCAAAGTAATAATTGGTGGAATAAATGGCTACATATTTTGTGGAGTTTCATGTTCACATGCTTATTAAAAGATAAAATTCCACGTTAACCATGCTCCAATTACTTATGAGTTTTATTTCTTTACAAAGTGCAGGAGAGCTCGTTGAAATATTGCAAATGGGCTGATGATAGAGTGGCCCACAAAATCAAAGGAAGGTTGGGCTTATGTTTAGTCACGTTGACTTTCAATGTAAAGAGAGATACCGATTCGGGCAAAGAGATTAAAGATGAAAGCCCGCTACTATAAGGCTCCTAATTTGATAAAAAGAACAAAACCCCTATTAATATAAATGTAAAGAGACAGCGGCAGAAAACATATTAGAGAATAATATTGGTTTTGGGGTTTTGTTTTGGTCGAGGAGGTCAAAGAAAGAAAGAAAAGAATGAAAGATATTAATTTTGTGGTGCAGCTACGTGAAAGAGAAGTCAACGAAACGAAGGAAGAAAATAGATATTATAATATTGGGAGGCTATTGTTGGTGGGTGTGACGCAAGAACACCTTTTATAATCTCAGTGGAGCAAAGAAAACAAAAAATCAAGAAAGCAGAACTCAATATTATTATTTGGTGAAGCTCTTGTGCAAAGTTTGTGAAGACAAGAAAAGAAAGCAGGTCAACTTTTTATTTTTTTAAAATATGATGAACTTTAATAATCTCTATTTTATTTTTGTTTTGTATTTTATTATCAGTAGCTAAATACTTCACACTACCTAGGTTTTGGTTGAGTACTATGTTATATTAATGGTTTGACGAAATATTAATTGATGTTTGTTGATTTGGTATTATGGTAAAGTTTTTAATTGGTTTGTTCATGGTATTGTTGAGTAATTGAATCTAGTTTATTATTTTAATAATTATTCCACTTGTGTTTAATAGTTTTTGGTGATTGTTAGACACATGATTAGGTTATCTACTTTGTGTTTTCAACTTGTTTGCGATTTATTGTCGAAATATTCGTAGGGATAATTATTGAAAGCGTATTAGATTTTATTGTTCTATCTCTAGAGAGGCAGAGGCAATTTAGTGTTGTGTCATCTTTGTCTTTTGCGGGTTTGGGTAATAATTGCACGGGAGTGAGTTATCCTAGGTACCTTAGATTATTTTGATACAAGTTGTGTTCAAGTTAATTAAAAATACCCTCTTTATATTAATTTATATTGAATTCGAATAGACCCCGAGGTGATTTGGATTTTGGGGTACCATAGTATTATTAGGTAAGGTGAGACCGGGAGGTGACCCAACCTTTAACAATTGAGCTTCACGTGCCATTAGAGTTCTAGGGTGTCGTTGGTGAGGCCGGGAGGTGATCTAGCGTACTTTAGTGGTCTTTAGTGTCATATTTTTAAAATATTGTTTTTCAACCAAGTCAAGTTCGTTAACTATTAATTTAACTAGTAGGATTCCATTACCTAGGTAGTCGTTTCTCATATTTGTTTTAAACCCAATTTTTATAAAGTTTTGTTTTTGTAAATTATAATTAGTTAAATATTATTAGTCTAAGTAATATAAAAAAAATATATAAATCAAATAAAAGTCCAGGTTAGTAATCTTTAGGTTTAATAATTAGAGTTTACCCATAGTGTCCTAGATTCAATATCCGTTCTTACTTGTTAGCTACATTGTGAACGGTACACTTGCCGATTGTGTGTGGTTGTTTAGGTGAATTCGGTAAAACTTGGTTATTAATATCATATACTCTTTTCACACATCAGTCCTACCACCTTCTAAAGAATCGATTGTTAACTCGAGAAAAGAAAGAAGTGAAAATCTGCGAGGGCCAAGCCAAAATGAAGGGGATCAACTTGATCCTACTGTTCAAGCCTCAAGTTGCAGCTACTGTAGTGAAAAATCTGCATCCTGAAGGATCTGCTGGAAGTCATGCTAAAACCGCTGAGAAAACATGAGAAAATGGCAAGAAGGATGATGAGGGAGAGAATGGTGACTCGAGTGAAGTTCGGTCTGTAAAAGTGGATGACAGAAAGAGGGGCCGAGGTGGGTGTAACTACAAGTCGTTCAAGGGTTGTGACCCACCAAAGCTTACTTGTCTAGGAGATGCAATCGCTACTCTTCAATGGATAACCACCATGGACAAGGTTATCTGAATTAGCGAATGTCGTCCTGACCAAGCAGTGGGTTATGTCACCCAATCATTCAGGGATGACGCTGTGTACTGGTGGGAGTCGGTGGAGCAGAGAAAGACTTGAGAAGAAGTTAAGGCTATGAGGTGGAATGAGCTGAAAGAGTTAGTAATGAGAAGCATCTGTGCTGATGCTGAGGTTGAAAGGGCTGAGATGAAGTTTCTGAACTTGAAGGCGGGTAAGATGACACACTGCAAGTATACAACCGAATTCAACCGCATGTCTAGGTTGGTGACTGACATGATGAATACTGAAGCCAAAATAATCAAGTGCTACATAAGAGGACTGCCGCAAAAAGTCCGCACTTTAGTCAAGACTAGTAAACCTGCTACCTTCCACTCTGCGGTTAAACTCGCAAAGATGGTTTACGATGATTTGGCTGTGGAAGATGTTGTGGTGGTGGAAGAAAAGAATGATAAGAAATGGGTCAGTCATGCTAAACGACCTGGTACTTAGTTATGGAACCCTAGGGACAAGAAGCAGAAGGTGTGGGAGAGAAAGACATGTATGACTTGTGGGAAGGTGCATGGTGGTGAGTGCAAGTGCGGTACTGGTTCTGATGTGTGTAACAAATGTGGAAAAGCTCATGGTGGAGAATGTAGGCTTGGGACAAATGCCTGTTATAAGTGTTGGAAGGTGGGGCACTATGCTAATGAATGCAATGCAAAACCCGCATGCTACAAATGTGGTATGACGAGCCATATGGCAAGGGAGTGCACTGATGGTGAAGCTGGGGGGTAGCGGAAGGAAGGATGCCGATCAGGCTAGGCCAAGGACCAGGACCTACATGCTGACTCAGGAGCAGGCAAGCAGATTCCAGATGTTGTGACAGGTACGTTTCTAGTAAATGGTATATCCTCTTCTGTGTTGTTTGATTCAGGTGCCAATAGAAGTTTCGTAGCTACACCATTTAGTAAGTTAGCAAAAATGAAATGTTGTCGTATGCCTGAGATCTTTATAGTTGAATCCGCTAGTGAGACTTCGGTTAGGATAATGAGAATTGTTAAGGATTGTAAGATAGAGTTAGAGGGACGTGATTTCCATGTTACTTTGTATGTTATGACCTTAGGAGGGTTCGATGTAGTTTTGGGAATGGATTGGCTATCTAAGTGTGAGGCTCAATGTCACACCCGGCCCTGAACGGCGGAAACAGCCGGGCGCGCGCGAGTGGGGATTGATACTTAAGCACGGGCCATTGCAAACATTCAAGATAAGATTTTCATTGCGCATGAAAATGTTTAATACAAATACATTACATTGTTTAAAAATTACATAAAATCACCCAAGTATAAAAACTGTTGAAGATTTCCACGCCATATCCCCTTGCGCGGCGGGAACAACCACGCGCATCGAAGGGATAGAACTAAAATCTTCCAAAAAGCTAGTTTTAGATGTTCAGCGTGAGGTGCTCTAAGTGTGACTCCATGCGCTACCTAGTTATCTCCTGAAAGACACGTAAAAACATTTGAATCAGTATAAACTGAGTGAGTTCACAAGTTTTAGTAACTTGATAAATCGTATTGCATCATAATCTTGATAAAAATCATTCTGAAACATAATTCTGATAGCATCATTAAAACACATGCTTGGTAAAACATAGTTCTATCAACATATTCTGATAAAATCGTTCCGCGGGTTACGCGCGAACATTTCTGGGAACTGTGCTCGTCTGTGTAAGTGGCGCTGCCACTACGAGCGAAACAAGTAATACCGTCCCGCGGGTTACGCGCGGACACATCTGAAAAACCGTGCTCGTCTGTGTAAGTGGCGCTGCCACTACGAGCGAATAATACCGTCCCGCGGGTTACGCGCAGACGTTGTGCCGGAAAACAAGGCACTCGTCTGCGTAAGAGGAGCGACCTCTACGAGCGGGCTCAAACCCATAGTACTGCCCCATGACCATACTAGGCACTCGTCTGTGTAAGAGGTGCGACCCCTACGAGTGGGCGGATCAAACCAGCAGTCCCTACCCTTAGAGTTCCAATGGTAAAGTGATCACTTACTCGAATCTGGTGCACTAACATCGAAAAACCATAGATAACCGTTCGCATTACTCATCATGAAACATAAACACATAATCGCTTGCATAGCTTGTAAGTATACCATGATAAAACATTATTTAAGTACGTGTCCCTCGCCCCGAAAACAGTTTAAAAATAGTGAAAACAGTGAAAATAGGGGCTGTGAGACTCACCTGTGGTTCTTGTTAAGGGATTAATCTAGATTCGGGTTTTCTTGGTGTTGGCCTTTGAATTGAAGGTCTAGTATACGATTAAGAAGTATATGTATTAAGATCAAGAAATAGGAGAATATAAGGGTTGGAAGGTAGATCTCAAGGTTATATTCTCGGCTTACCTAGTAACAGGATCGGATGCTTGGGAGATGATTAGTGCAAGTTTGCAGTTCTTAAGAGAGAAGTTTGAAGTGTGTTTGGGTGATAACTTAGGTTACATATTTATAGTCAAACTCAAGGGAACACAATCCCTTGCTTTAGGGGATTGTAATCTTTTCATATCTAGGTGTAATGATGATAAAGTATGGAAATTATTATTATTTATTTAAAAGTGGAGTAGTGGATAAAAGATTTTGATTTGATTTGGTCAGGACATGCAGGTCCGGGGTTGGTGAGAATAGGGTGGCTGACAGTTGACTTTTCATGTTACAGTGTGCTTTTTCAGGTACTTTTGTCAGTGTACAGTAAAAAGTGGAAAATCTCTGAAACACGCTACTGTTTCCTTTTGGGCGGGAGTAATCTCCTTACGTCTGGAGAATAGACTAAGTGTTCTGCGCGTATCACTTGGTGCGCATAGCTTTCTGCGTGAAGGACATTTCTTTGCTGCGGGTAGGCACGTAACCTTCTCGCAGTTAGGGACATTGAGTTTCATTTGTAGATTCTCCAGGTGGTCTTGGTATTTCAACATAGTGATCAGTTATGTTGAAGTCAATTCCATCTTGGAGCTTCAGACAAACTAGCTCTCAATGTTCCCGCCATGCGGGGAGGTTAGTTCCCTTCCGCACGCGCATAAACGATTTAGGATGCACCCGCCTTAGCATCATGCGGGATGGTCAGCCCATTAGACAACATAACGTTAAGGTACATAACACCAATACACTCGCGCATGGCGCATATAACATATGCCCACGCAGGTTCTTAACATGGCGCGCTCGCGCAGGGCGCACATAATATGCCCGCGCTGACTAACATGGCGCGCTCGCGCAGGGCGCACATAACAAATGCACGCGCTGACTAACATGGCGCACTCGCGCAAGGCGCATATAACATAGTTACCTAATATTTTGGTTGATTACTTGGTTTAAGGGATTGGGAATTTACCGGGTGTCACATTCTCCCCCTGTTAAGAGAATTTCGTCCCGAAATTTAGAAGACGTCGCTGGCGGAAGCCATGTTCTGAAAGAGGTGTGGGTATTTCTTGCGCATCTGGTCTTCTCTTTCCCAAGTGAATTCAGGCCCACGCCTCGAGTTCCATTGAACCTTTACTAACTTGATTCTGCTTCTGCGTAACTTTTGTTCTTTCCAATCGGTTACTGCTATAGGTTCTTCTACGAAGTGCAGCTGTTTGTCGATGTGAATCTCTTCCAACGGCAAAATCAACGTTTCGTCAGATAAACACTTTTTGAGGTTGGACACATGAAACGTATCATGAACTCCACTGAGTTCGGCGGGTAAACGGAGTTTATAAGCAACCGGACCGATCCTTTCCAGGATCTCAAATGGTCCAATGTAGCGCGGATTCAACTTTCCTCGATTGCCGAAACGGGGGACTCCTTTCCATGGAGACTTTCAAAAGTACTCTATCCCCTACCTGAAACTCCAATGGTTTCCTTCGCACATCTGCGTAGCTCTTCTGTCTGTCGCGCGCTGTCTTAAGGCGATCCCGTATCTGAAAAATCTTGTCTGTTGTTTCTTGGATCAATTCTGGACCAGTCATTTGCTTGTCACCCACTTCAGCCCAGCACAGTGGGGATCTACACTTGCGCCCATACAAAGCTTCGAATGGCGCAGCCTTGATGCTTGTGTGATAGCTGTTGTTGTAAGAAAATTCAACCAATGGGAGATGAGTATCCCAGCTACCTCCGAAATCGATCGCGCACGCGCGCAGCATATCTTCCAATGTCTGGATTGTTCGCTCGCTTTGCCCATCCGTTTGAGGATGATATGCCGTACTCATGTCAAGAAGAGTACCTAAAGCCCCTTGTAACGATCTCCAAAATCTTGAGGTGAACCGACTATCTCTATCAGAAATGATGGACACTGGGACTCCATGTTTTGAAACTACTTCTCGAATATACAATCGGGCTAACTTTTCCATCTTATCGGTTTCCTTGATCGGCAGGAAGTGCGCTGACTTAGTTAGCCGATCCACAATAACCCAGATTGTGTCATAACCCCCAGGTGTCCTTGGCAGTTTGGTGATGAAGTCCATAGAGATTTGTTCCCACTTCCACATGGGAATTTCTGGCTGCTGAAGCAACCCTGATGGTTTCTGGTATTCAGCCTTCACCTTCGAACACGTCAGGCATTTACTGACTTACGTCGCGATGGCGCCTTTAAGATTGGGCCACCAATACAGCGTTTTAACATCTTGGTACATCTTGTCTGCGCCAGGATGTACGGAGTACCTTGTCTTGTGAGCTTCGTTTAATACTTGCTCGCGCAGTCCTCCCTTGAGAGGGACCCATATGCGGTTAGCAAAATATAGATTGCCGTTCTCTTTAAGTTCCAAACTCTTAATCATACCCCCAAGGCATTCGTTTTTAACAAACTCTGGTTTCAAGGCTTCTTGCTGAGCGTCTCGGATGCGGGTAGAGAGATCTGCGTGAATGGTCAACCTTAGAGCCTTGACTCGTAGCGTTTTTATTCGCTCCTTCCTACTTAGCGCGTCTGCTACCACATTCGCCTTTCCAGGGTGGTACTTAATTTCACAATCATAATCATTCAACAACTCCACCCATCTTCGTTGCCTCATGTTTAAATCCTTTTGATCAAATATATGTTGAAAGCTCTTGTGATCCGTAAAGATTACACACTTTGTACCATAGAGGTAATGGCGCCAAATCTTTAGCGCGAAGACAACCGCTCCCAGTTCCAGATCATGCGTTGTGTAGTTCTTTTCATTGGTCTTGAGTTGGCGCGAGGCATATGCTATGACTTTGTCTCGCTGCATAAGGACACATCCAAGTCCCTGATGTGAAGCGTCGCAGTAAACGACGATGTCATCCGTCCCCTCGGGCAGAGACAAAATTGGCGCACTACATAACTTCTGTTTCAACATTTGAAATGCTGTTTCCTGATTTTCGCCCCAAACAAACTTCTTGTCTTTCTGAGTTAGCGCGGTCAGTGGTAGAGCTATCTTGGAGAAGTTCTCAATGAAGCGTCGATAGTAGCCAGCTAGTCCTAGGAATTGCCTCACCTCAGTTGGGGTTTTTGGCGCTTCCCAGTTTTCGATGGCCTTGACTTTGGAAGGATCAACGTGTATTCCTTTCTCGTTTACAACGTGACCGAGAAAGTGAACTTCTCTAAGCCAAAACTCACATTTGGAAAACTTCGCATACAACTTTTCTTTCCGCAACAATTCCAAAATCAATCTCAGGTGTTGCTCATGCTCGGCCTTGGTCCGAGAGTAAATCAGAATATCATCTATAAACACAATCACAAACTTGTCCAAGTATGGTTTGCACACGCGGTTCATCAGATCCATGAATACAGCCGGCGCATTAGTTAGCCCGAAAGGCATCACTAAGAACTCAAATGGCCGTATCTAGTTCGGAAGGCTGTTTTCGGCACATCTTCCTCATGGACCCTAAGTTGGTGGTATCCTGACCGTAGATCTATCTTCGAATAATAACTGGATCCCTGCAACTGGTCAAATAAGTCGTCAATCCTCGGTAAGGGGTACCGATTCTTGACTGTTAGCTTGTTCAGCTCCCTGTAGTCAATACACATCCGGAAGGAACCATCCTTCTTCTTAACAAACAGTACTGGAGCTCCCCAAGGCGAAAAGCTTGGGCGTATGAAACCCTTATCCAATAGTTCCTGTAACTGGTTGGATAGCTCTTGCATCTCAGATGGAGCTAATCGATAAGGCGCTCGAGCTACTGGCGCAGCTCCTGGGACTAAATCAATACGAAATTCGACTTGTCGCGGCGGCGGTAATCCGGGCAAATCTTCAGGAAAAACTTCTGGAAATTCGCGCACTACTGGTAAGTCTTCAATTCTTCGCTCATCTCCTTTCTTTTCTACGACATGCGCCAGGAAGGCGTAGCACCCTTTCCTTAGGCACTTACGCGCCTTTAGGCACGAAATCAGTTTCGTCGCAACTCCCCTTCTTTCCCCTTGAATTACCAAGGCTTCTCCGTTCAACAGTGGGATCCGAACCTGCTTCTCATGGCAAATAACTTCCGCGCGGTTCTCGGCTAACCAATCCATACCTACCACAATGTCAAAACTTCCCAAGTCTATTGGCAACAAATTAATATTGAACCCGTGACCTCCCATGACTATTACACATTGTTCAGTTCTTTCGTTCGCGCATAACTGCCTACCATTGGCTAGTTCTATAGTATAAGGCGTGTCTAGCCTACTGCTTGCTAGGCCTAGGGAGTTTTTAAACTCAGCAGATATAAAACTTAGGTCAGCGCCAGTATCAAATAAGACAGATGCAAAATGGCCGTTAAGCAAAAACGTACCGGTTACCACATTCGGCTCTTCTTTAGCTTCGCCTGCGCCGATCACAAAAGCTCTCCCGCGAGCTTGGTTTCCCCTTTGCGGGCAATCCCGGCTGAAATGCCCTGGCTTTCCGCATGCGTAGCAGTTGTCACTGGCTCCAGCTTCTTTAGCACGGCAATTCGCCGTCTTGTGCCCTGGCCTGTTACATTTGGCGCACGTGACGCTCGCGCATTCACCCTCGTGGTGAAACTTGCATTTGTTGCACCATGGGCGAGGCCCGTTGTATCCTTTCCTTGATGGCTCCGCGGCTTGGATCGCGTAAGCCCTAACGCTCTCCTGCTTCTTGAACGGTGGCTGCTTGGAGTCGGACCCTCGGTGGTGAGAGTTCCATTTCCTCTTGGAGTCAGAGGTTCGCTGCTCGTTTCCGCGCGTAGTCAACATACCCGCACGGACCGTATCCCTTGTAAGGGTGATGGCCCGCGCTACCGCCTCATCAAAGGTTGGAGGCGCTGCGGCGTTGAGCGGAACCCTAACAACAGGAGGTAACCCAAAAATATACCTCTCGATCTTCTTTTCCTCCGTGTTTGCCATGTCGGGTACCAACTGGCAAAGCTCGTTGAACCGGTTGTTGTAGGCGTCGATATCCGTTCCTACCATGGTGTGGTTCCAGAATTCCTGCTGCAGACTATGAATTTCTGCGCGAGAGCAGAACTTTCTCATCATCATTTCCTTCAGTTCTTCCCATGTCTTGTGAAGAGCAACTTCTCGCCCCAAAGTCTTCATTTGAAGTTTCCACCAAGACGAAGCTGCTTCTTGGAACAGGCATGTCGCGTAAAGAACCTTCTGGTTCTCACTACATCTGCTAATGGAGAGAACTGTCTCCATCTTGTCAATCCAGTTGTAGAGCCCAATGGCCCCTTCGGTACCCTTGAATGGCCAAGGCCTACAGGCCATAAATGTTTTATAGGAGCATCCTTTGTCCAAGGCTCCTGAATCGGGTTCTGGGGTCTCGTTCTGACGACCCTGACTTGATTCGGCCTTGCTGGCCTCATGTGTCGCAATCGCCTGCGCGATTATTTCCGCGAGTTCCTCGGGTGTCATGGTAATTCCCTTGGCTCTGGTTGGAGGCATTCTCGCTTTAAAAGAGAATGAAAATATATTAAACTTAGCGCATGTACTCTGAGCACATAATGTTCTTTATCTACTACACTGTGTGACCCGTGTTCCTAAGTGTGTGTATAGTTTCTTTTGAAAATATTCTTTGAAAAAAATATTTCATGCGATTCCCCAGCGGTTATAGTCTAGGTTAAAACTTCTTTTCCTAGTTCGCTATAACCAGGGCTCTGATACCAATCTGTCACACCCGGCCCTGAACGGCGGAAACAGCCGGGCGCGCGCGAGTGGGGATTGATACTTAAGCACGGGCCATTGCAAACATTCAAGATAAGATTTTCATTGCGCATGAAAATGTTTAATACAAATACATTACATTGTTTAAAAATTACATAAAATCACCCAAGTATAAAAACTGTTGAAGATTTCCACGCCATATCCCCTTGAGCGGCGGGAACAACCACGCGCATCGAAGGGATAGAACTAAAATCTTCCAAAAAGCTAGTTTTAGATGTTCAGCGTGAGGTGCTCTAAGTGTGACTCCATGCGCTACCTAGTTATCTCCTGAAAGACACGTAAAAACATTTGAATCAGTATAAACTGAGTGAGTTCACAAGTTTTAGTAACTTGATAAATCGTATTGCATCATAATCTTGATAAAAATCATTCTGAAACATAATTCTGATAGCATCATTAAAACACATGCTTGGTAAAACATAGTTCTATCAACATATTCTGATAAAATCGTTCCGCGGGTTACGCGCGAACATTTCTGGGAACTGTGCTCGTCTGTGTAAGTGGCGCTGCCACTACGAGCGAAACAAGTAATACCGTCCCGCGGGTTACGCGCGGACACATCTGAAAAACCGTGCTCGTCTGTGTAAGTGGCGCTGCCACTACGAGCGAATAATACCGTCCCGCGGGTTACGCGCAGACGTTGTGCCGGAAAACAAGGCGCTCGTCTGCGTAAGAGGAGCGACCTCTACGAGCGGGCTCAAACCCATAGTACTGCCCCATGACCATACTAGGCACTCGTCTGTGTAAGAGGTGCGACCCCTACGAGTGGGCGGATCAAACCAGTAGTCCCTACCCTTAGAGTTCCAATGGTAAAGTGATCACTTACTCGAATCTGGTGCACTAACATCGAAAAACCATAGATAACCGTTCGCATTACTCATCATGAAACATAAACACATAATCGCTTGCATAGCTTGTAAGTATACCATGATAAAACATTATTTAAGTACGTGTCCCTCGCCCCGAAAACAGTTTAAAAATAGTGAAAACAGTGAAAATAGGGGCTGTGAGACTCACCTGTGGTTCTTGTTAAGGGATTAATCGAGATTCGGGTTTTCTTGGTGTTGGCCTTTGAATTGAAGGTCTAGTATACGATTAAGAAGTATATATATTAAGATCAAGAAATAGGAGAATATAAGGGTTGGAAGGTAGATCTCAAGGTTATATTCTCGGCTTACCTAGTAACAGGATCGGATGCTTGGGAGATGATTAGTGCAAGTTTGCAGTTCTTAAGAGAGAAGTTTGAAGTGTGTTTGGGTGATAACTTAGGTTACATATTTATAGTCAAACTCAAGGGAACACAATCCCTTGCTTTAGGGGATTGTAATCTTTTCATATCTAGGTGTAATGATGATAAAGTATGGAAATTATTATTATTTATTTAAAAGTGGAGTAGTGGATAAAAGATTTTGATTTGATTTGGTCAGGACATGCAGGTCCGGGGTTGGTGAGAATAGGGTGGCTGACAGTTGACTTTTCATGTTATAGTGTGCTTTTTCAGGTACTTTTGTCAGTGTACAGTAAAAAGTGGAAAATCTCTGAAACACGCTACTGTTTCCTTTTGGGCGGGAGTAATCTCCTTACGTCTGGAGAATAGACTAAGTGTTCTGCGCGTATCACTTGGTGCGCATAGCTTTCTGCGTGAAGGACATTTCTTTGATGCGGGTAGGCACGTAACCTTCTCGCAGTTAGGGACATTGAGTTTCATTTGTAGATTCTCCAGGTGGTCTTGGTATTTCAACATAGTGATCAGTTATGTTGAAGTCAATTCCATCTTGGAGCTTCAGACAAACTAGCTCTCAATGTTCCCGCCATGCGGGGAGGTTAGTTCCCTTCCGCACGCGCATAAACGATTTAGGATGCACCCGCCTTAGCATCATGCGGGATGGTCAGCCCATTAGACAACATAACGTTAAGGTACATAACACCAATACACTCGCGCATGGCGCATATAACATATGCCCACGCAGGTTCTTAACATGGCGCGCTCGCGCAGGGCGCACATAATATGCCCGCGCTGACTAACATGGCGCGCTCGCGCAGGGCGCACATAACAAATGCACGCGCTGACTAACATGGCGCACTCGCGCAAGGCGCATATAATATAGTTACCTAATATTTAGGTTGATTACTTGGTTTAAGGGATTGGGAATTTACCGGGTGTCACACTCAAATAGTGTGTAAGAGTAGGTTGATAAGGTTAAAGTCCTTGGACGGTGGTACGGTCACGGTTTATAGTGATACAGAAAGTTTAGGGCTTAACGTCACTTCGATGATAAAAGTCGAAGGTTTGTTTAGGAGAGGGTGAGGTGCCTACATGGCGTACGTTGTCAAAGCTATGACCAAGAAAAAAGAAGCTAAAGACGTTCCTATTATGTGCGACTACCCAGAAATGTTCCCTGAGGATCTTCCGGGGTTGCCACCAGAGCGAGACATAGAATTTCAGATAGATTTAATACAAAGAGCACAGCCCGTCGCGAAAGCACCTTACCACCTGGCTCCGTCTGAGATGAAAGAACTGATCTCCCAACTGTAAGAACTACTCGATAAAGGTTTCATAAGACCAAGTGTTTCCCCATAGGGCGCACCGATGTTGTTCGTTAAGAAGAAGGATGGAAGTATGAGAATGTGCGTAGACTATCATGAGTTGAACAAGCTTACGGTGAAGAACAAATATTCGTTGCCACGGTTTGATGATTTGTTTGATCAACTACAAGGTTCGAGTTGGTTCTCGTGGGTAGACCTTAGATCAGGGTATCATCAGTTGTAGGGGAAGGAGGCATACATCCCTAAGACAGCATTCCGGACGCGATATGGACACTACTAGTTTCTCGTGATGTCGTTCGGTCTAACGAATGCTCATGCAACATTTATGGACATGATGATTAGGGTATGTCGGCCTATGTTAGACAATTCAGTTATCGTCTTCATTGACGATATATTGATTTATTCCAAGATCGAGTCTAACAAGAGAAGTGTTGGAGATTTTGAAAAGGAAAAGTTGTATGCCAAGTTTTCAAAATGCACATTCTGGTTGCGTGAAGTACAGTTTCTAGGTCACGTAATGAACCCTGAAGGAATTACTGTGGACCCAGCTAAAATCGAGGTGATAACAAATTGGAAGACTCCGCAAAACCCGACTGATATACGCAGCTTCTTAGGGTTGGCTGGCTATTATAGGAGATTCATCGAAGACTTCTCCAAGATAGCCGCACCGTTGACCACTATGACTCGAAAGTCTATAGTATAGTTGGGGTAAGTTTCAGGTAGAGGCTTTTGAAGAATTGAAGTAGAGACTCACGCAAGCTCCAATCCTTGCTCTACCCGATGGTGACAATGATTTGGTTGTCTGTATAGATGCTTCGCATAGTGGGTTAGGTTGCTTGTTAACGCAGCGAGTGAAAGTGATTGCTTATGCGTCCAGCCAACTGAAGTTCATAAGAGTACGTACCCGACGTATAACTTAGAGTTAGCAGCAGTGGTGCATGCTCTCATCATATGGAGACATTACCTATATGGCCCTAAGTGTACTATTTACACCGATCACAAGAGTTTGAAGTACTTCTTCGAGTAGAAAGAGCTAAATATGTGACAGAGAAGATGGTTGGAGTTGATCAAGGACTATGACTGTGATATTAAAAACTACCCTGGTAAAACCAATGTGGGGCGTCGGTGTACGTTATTTGGAAGGAGCGAAATAACCGGCTTTTCAGGAACTCCTTGAAGACTCCTACGACTGTTGCTGAAGAAATTATTAGGGGTACTCGCCTAAAGCTTATGACTCTAAAGTTCAAGAATTCAGAACGGATTAATCGGGTTCTCGAGGATTGGCACTTTCCGCGGGGAGTTTCCCATCAAATTGATGATAATGGTTGATTTGTTTTGTTTGTTTTGTTTTTTCCTTGGTTCTTGTGTAAGCTTTAGCTGTGTTTACCAGTTTTGGTGGTTTTGGTTTGTCTACTCTAGTATGGCATGTCATACTTGAGAACTAATATGGCACTCTGTCATATTACTTGTATTTTTTGGCTGTGTGAATGCATTTAACCGGGTGAACCCCTTTACCCAAAAAAAAAAAACCAATGTGGTCATTGACGCGTTAAGCCATAATGAAGAAGTCATTGCAATCGTGAAGTCGTATAAGTTTATTATTAACTCAGATCTCTTCAAAGAAAACATCTAGGCGTAGTCTGAGGTGCTCACCGATGAAGGATTAATGAGGAAGGAAAGGATTGTTGGATAGCTAGATGAGCTGATGGAAAACACTCACGGTGTTAAGACTAGGTTTGACCACATGTAAATTCCACGCCATGGAAATCTTAGAGGTCGAATCTTAGATGAAGCTCATAAGTCAAGATATTCAATTCATCCGGGATCCACCAAGATGTATCAGGATCTTAAGAGAGACTACTGGTGGCCGGGTACAAAAAATGATGTAGTGGATTATGTTAGTAAGTGCTTAACTTGTTTGCAAGTCAAAGTTGAATACCAGAAGCCTTATGGGAAAATCAAACCTTTGGAGATACCGGAATGGAAATGGGAACAAATCACCATGGTTTTCATAATAAAGCTACCGCGTATAGCTAAACATCATGATACCATTTGGGTGATTGTGGACTGCTTGATGAAAAGTGCTCACTTTCTACCTATACGAGAAGCCATCTCGTCAGAAACGTTAACAAATGTGTTCATAAAAGAAGTTGCGGCTAAGCATGGAGTGCCATTGTCGATCGTGTCTGATAGAGATACTCGCTTTACTTCGAGATTCTGGAAGAAGTTCCATGAGGCGATGGGAACAAGACTGAACATTAGTATGGCGTATCATCCTCAAACAGATGGGCAGTCTGAAAGGACGATCCAAACACTTGAGGATATGCTACGTGCTTGTGTTTTAGACTTTGGGGGAAGTTGGTGTTGGACTCGGTTTGCCCAAAAGACATATTAAATTGATGTGGCTAGTACGTTATGATCCAAGTCGGGTCATACCCAACAACAAGCTAGACAAACACCGATAATATTCGTTCATATATGATGTGATCATAACAAATGAATATTAACACTTGAGTTATTTGGAAAGGGGTTTCTAAATAAAATGTACTTGTGTAATAAACAAATCATATGGATGATTTATGTTTTATGAAAGAACATTACATAGTGTTATTTAAGTTGGTTAAATAACAATATGTGAATAATAATAACCAAGCATTTCTCTTAACATATAATAGGTTTTATAAGTTATAAGTTATAAACTTATAAAAGTATATATGTATGGATATATATATATATATATATATATATGTTTAAAGTTTTATAAAAGAAAAAGATAATAACTCTTTCAAATATATTATTTTTTATTATTGAGTGGAGACATGCAAAGGGTTTGATTGGTGGAGAGAAAGATGGCTTTGAATAAAACCAAACTTTTCTCTTTCATTTTTCATATAACACACACAACATACATGCAAGTAAACATCAATTCTCTCTTCCTTTCTTTCTCTTGATTTCGGCCAAACTAAGGCAAGGAAGAAGGTGTTAATCAAGTGTTTAAATCCTAGCTAAGAAGGTGTGTTGTTGAAGCTTGGGGTATACTAGCTTGAGGAGCTTCCATATTCAAGTTCTTTCCTTTCAATCATCATCCTTTTCACACTTCTTTGGTTACTTGAAAGGTAGTTTAACATGCATGAACATATAGTGACATGCATGTGTTTGATAGTGTGTAATTCGTATTTGGATCCGGGTTTGGGTTTTGCATGTATTGAATTGGTTCTATACACTAAAACTAACAAGATTTAAAACTTATATCCGCTGCGTTTTTGGTAAAATAAGGATTTTATCACTTTGATAATCTTGTTAAAACCCAACAATGGCATCAAGAGCCGCTTATACGAATGCATGCTTCATTAGACCCAAAATTTTTCGGTTTTATGGTGGGTTTCACCATTTGGCCAAAAATTTTAGGGGTTTTGGTTACCCCATGGTTTTTCAAGGTTATACTTTACATGCATGTGGTAATCTTGAAAAACCAAGTCATTTGGATGATTGTTTAGTTTGTTTGGACAAAACCCGAAACTTTCGGTTTGCTTAAGCTTGGCCGAAAGTTTTGAGGCAAAAAGGGGAACCATTTTGGTCTTGTATTATTGCATATTTGGATGTGTAATAAATTTTCATAACCTAGCCATGGCCTTGTGTTTGGTTGAATGATTGTGTTGGTTGTTTGTTCATTCGATTTGGTTGTAATATTTATTTGGGTTTGTAATGTGACAATCGTCAATTTCATGTTAACTCCGTTAACTCAACTCCGTCAATTCAAACTTAAGATCACTAAATCTATAACGCACACTTCATTACATTTAAACTAGGGTTTAAATGACGCTTAACACTTACTACATGTGTAGTCTTTCGGGATTTGCACCGAAACGCAAACGAGTTGACGCAAACGATTGATGAATAAACGAAAAACGTCAAAACAGTAATTATGTGATAATTATGTGTTAGACTTATGTGTTACGTGATAACATGGTTATGAACATTAACTCAAGATGTAAACTAGTTAGTTAAGTTAGAAAAACAACAATTGAAAGTAGAGGGACTTGAGTGTAACTTGTATGTTTATAAATACAGCCTTAATAACTTAACCCTAACTTATTCTCTCCCCACACACACAACCCCGATCGGAACTCTCCCACCCCAAACCCTTGGCTGCCGTCGATTTTCACACACACATACATCAAGAAATCAAGCTTGTGATTGAAGAACTAGGTGCTAGGAAGGTATAATTGATCATCCTATACATCTTTACTACTTGATTTTGATATTTGTTGGGTTAATAACAAACCCTAGCAGCCGATTTCATGTATACATGTAATCAATATGATTGTTGTTGATTGAGTAATGATTTGATAAGTAGAATTGATATTGTAACATGTTGATTGTTGTGTCTTTGATTTGAGTTCAAACAAAGACCCTAATCTTGTATGTAATGTGTAATTGATGTGCATGGATGGTGTTTATGGAGTCTAGAGGGTTATATGAATGCATGATAGTTCATAGATTGTTAATATGTTGAGTTTGGATGCAAACAGTTTCTGGACAGAATGTGTATATGATGTTTAAGTGACTGTAACGAAGTGTAAACGTGAAAATTGATTGAGATTATTGGTACTAATGTAAACTATGTTGAGTCTAGTTTCTATAAAGTATAAATTTGTAATTTTTGGACAAGTAGAAGCTAACTTTTATGATTTTACAAAAACGTTGTGCAAAGCTGAGCTGTTAGACCTGCTGTTAGGTTGTTTTGTAAATGTTATATCTCATGAACTACGAGACCAATTGGGTTGGTTCCACTTCTGGAAGTTGACTTATTGAGTTAGGAACCTAACCCAAGTGGTCTTGCATTTATTGGATTTTTCGTTTAACAGGAATTGCAAATAACATTCTGTTGCGCACGAATTTGACTGTTATGAGTTTGCTGAAATGATTTGATGATTGTGAGAAAACTATGTGGAATAAAAATATAATTAAATATGTTCTGGAAACCTAAGACATATGTGCTTCTGTGATGATTTTTGGTAAATTAATTGAGATGCAATGATTGGTGAAATAGTACAAACTTTCTAGTAGGATTTCTGTCTCGGTGAAACTAGCTGCTGAGTTGTGTAAAAATGCATGAAACATGATACTTGCTATATAATTGTTTTGTTTTGACCAAAATACCCTTGCGGGGAATAATTGCTAATTGATTGCCATGATTTGACCAAATTGCCCTCATGGGGAATAATGGCTAGTTAATTGTTATTTGTTGACCAAAATGCCCTTACGGGGAATAATTGATAGTGATGTACTTTATGAACACATGACACGTATATGATTGCTTACACATGTAATGTGTCACAAAAACACTTGTTTAAGTCACACACGATTCACAAACGAAACACGAAACATGTTATGTGCATAGGTATTATGTGCCAGGTCTAAAGACTCGATAATATTCCGACACTTAGAAAAATCTCTTTGTTGTTTTAGAACGCTAGAGAGAGTTTTTCGGTGACGCGCATCTTGGTGATTTAATTTGGGAAATTCTTCGCAAACAGTGAGTTTCACTTTCCCCTCTTTAAACTGTTTTCAAACGCTTTTCACTTGGGGGAGATAACATACTCCACAACGCATTTAAGATTTTGTTATAAATTATATATCACTTGTAAAGGCTAAGTGGCAAACGAAACATTTGAAGTCCTACACATCGAACCGGTTAATATTTTGAATAGCGAGTCACTGTTGAGTAGTACTACTGGGTTTGACAAACCCCACCCAACGCTAAACTCGACTGGAGGTCGAGCGGGTGTAATTTTGGCTAACACGTACCATGGTCTGGAGGACCTGGTGACAAGGCACTTAATAAACGAGTCAGCCTCGGTGTCGAACACTTAGTAATACTTGTTGTATAGACTAGCTACCTATCGATATATAAATTGACATAACACTATCTGGTAACGCAAAACGCTGTAACGCTGTAACGCAAAACGCTGTAACGCAAAACGCTGTAACGTTGTAACGCTGTAACCAAAACACTGTAACGCTGTAACGCTGTAACGCAAAACGCTGAAGGCAAACGCTAAACGATTTATTTTTATATAACTTGTGAACTCACCAACCTTGTGTTGACACTTTTAGTATGTTATTCTCAGGTAGCCGAGGCGGGCGCGCGGTTTAGGAACATGCATTGCTTGAAAAACTTTTAACTATGCAAACTTACTGTTAACTGTTATCATTGGTTTTAAATCGTCCTGCGTGACGTAACATTGTTTCTATGGTTTTACGCTTCCGCACTTATTTTCATTTAAACGTTTTTATGGTTTGATTATAACTGATGATTCCGATCCTTTTAGTTCACACCCTCTGACGGTAAAAATCCGTTTGTGGATTTTGAGGGTGTGACAGATTGGTATCAGAGCCATTGGTTATAGCGAACTAGAAGCTGCATGCATACTAGACTATAACCGCGACGACCCATTAGTTATAATGATACGCACTGCATAGGTTTGTGTAGTCTTGAAATCTTATCTCTTTACCTCTTTCACTCATACGCGCGCGCATACACGGCTTACCTGTAGGAATGTCGACGCCACCCTCATCATCATCCGATTCGATGACGCATGCTCACGGGAAGGGACCGCAGTTACCCACCGCATCGCCACCCCGAGTAGTCCCGGAACTCGAAGCTCCCGCACCGAAGAGGTACCGCCTATCCGGAGGCATTTACGAAAATGACGTTAGCTGGGATTGGTACCCTAACATGATCAGGCGTATGGTCTATCGTGAGCAAGTTCCCCCGTTACCTCACCCGAACCACCCTGCTTATCCCAACACCCTACCACCCATAACCGAACCTGAAGAGCGAGTTCTCGCAGCTGTCGTTTCTTGTTTGGAGCGTGATGTGGGTTACATGCGCTATACGAGAGCCAACGTTTCCGGACTGTTGAAGTACGGAACCGAGACTAAGGAGGAGATTGCTCGCATGGCAGCGGCAATGAAAGAAATGCAAGAGGCTAGTGATTAACAGATGAAGATCATGAGAAAGATGCAAGCCGAGATGATAGACTTGCAAGAGCAACTCCAAGTAGCAAGGACCCGAACCGAGAATAGCTTTAGAGAGTTGCGATGTCTTACAGATGCAACTTGCTCAGAACGCAGCGGAACCTGAGGCAGAGCCTGAAGGGGAAACCGAGGAAAATCCCGAGGAGGAACCGGAGGAAGAACCGGCTGAGCCAGAGGCACACTCGGACGTGTCCTCAGGCGACGACATCTCGGGATGATAATACCTAGATGGCTGGAAGAAACGCTGGACACGGACGTGGTAACATCAACCGGACTGCAGCAGAACTCCAAACTCTGCTGAACGACCACGCGGCGGCCGCTTTAGCCGCACACATTCAGAACCAAACTGGAGGTCCAAGTGGAACGTGTACCTTCAAGAACTACCTTGACTGCAAGCCCAGTACGTTTAAGGGCACTGAGGGAGCTATAGGCTTCCTGCGTTGGGCTGAGAAGGCCGAGTCGGCCTTTGAGATGTGTAATTGTCCCCCTGCCAGTAGGGTCAAATTCGCTGCTGGAACACTTGAGGATTCCGCCCTCACTTGGTGGAATTCGAACGTCCAGATCCTTGGATTGGAACTGGCTAACGCGATGAACTGGGAGGAGTTCAAAAACATGATGCGAGAGGAGTATTGTCCGAGAGAAGAGATTTCAAAATTAGAGTCAGAATTTTGGTCGCTGAAGATGGTGGGTTCGGAAATCGAAGCCTACACTACCTGTTCGCACGAGTTGGCTGTGATGTGTCCGCGGATGGTGGATCCGCCGAGCAAGAGGATCGAAATGTACATTGATGGGTTAGCACCGCAGATTCAGGGCATGGTGACGTCTTCCAGACCAGCCACGATTCAACAAGCGATCCGTCTAGCTCACAAACTGACGGATCAGGCTGTGACCCAAGGTGCGTTACCACCAAGGGGTTCGACCACTAAGGCCCGTGACAACCCGAGTAACGACAACAACAGCAACAGCAACCCGAGCAGCGGGAAGAGGAAGTTTGACAACACCAGATTTTCATCCTCGAACCTCCCACCGCAACAACACTACCGTAAGCCCGAATCCACTCGGAGCTTTAACACTCAGAATCACAACAACAACAACAACGGTAGCGGGCAGGTTTCGAGCGGATATGCTGGGAAATATCCAAAGTGCAACAGGTGCAACTATCATCATGTTGGCCAGTGTGACCGTGTCAAGTGTCAGAGATGCGGAAAGATGGGTCACCAAGCGAAAGAATGTAGAGGAGACCTTGTGGCAAAGGGTGCTCCTAAGCCACCTATGACGACGAAGGGATGTTTTGAATGCTGGCAGGAAGGTCATTTCAGAAAAGATTGCCCCAAGCTGAAACAGAATGACAACAATGGGGGTAATGGAAGTGGCAGTAATGGTGGAAGCAATGGCAAGGGAAGAGCGTTTGTAATTGGGTCGGGTCAAGCCCGCAATGATCCGCACGTGGTGACTGGTAAGTTCCCTGTAAACGATTGTTTTGCTTCTGTATTGTTTGACACTGGAGCTGATAGGAGTTTTGTGTCGAAAGCCTTTAGTCAACTCTTAGACTTAACTCCAACTCCGTTAGATGCTAAGTTTCCTGTTGAATTAGCTGACGGTAAGACTATAGTAACGACTCATGTACTTGCGGGATGTAAGTTAAAACTGTCAGGTCATGTCTTTGATATCGACCTTATTCCTTTTACGCTTAGTAGTTTCGATGTCGTTGTCGGCATGGACTGGTTATCCGAGAACCGAGCGGAGATTATATGCCACGATAAGATAGTACACATTACCACCCCTTCTGGCGAGATTATTTTGGTCCGAGGTGAGAGAAGCGGCATGACCACCAGCGTCATTTCCCTTATGAAGGCGCAGAAGTACCTACGAAAGGGTCATCCGGCAGTTTTGGCGCAGATCATTGAGAAACCCGCGGAAGAGAAACGAATTGGAGATATACCTGTTGTGCGAGACTTCCCGGAAGTTTTCCCGGAGGATTTGCCCAGACTCCCTCCTGTACGACAAGTCGAGTTCCAAATCGAGTTAAATGTCTAAGGCCTGAAAAGTTAAATCAACAGAGAATGATCACTCTGTGTCTTTGGATTTAACATGACATTTGTGGCAAAAGGATAAATGATAGTTTCACCTAAATCATTTTCAAGTATGGGACTTGAAAGGGATGATGTTATTGAATGGCACTTCGTCATACGTATTAGGGGTAGTAAACCGTAGTTAGGCGGTATTTGCTACTTGCATCAATCTTCTATGTATCTTGTGCAAGTGGGAGATTGTTGGACTCGGTCTGCCCAAGTGACATATTAAATTGATGTGGCTAGTACGTTATGATCCAAGTCCGGTCATACCCAATAACAAGCTAGACAAACACCGATAATATTCGTTCATATATGATGTGATCATAACAAATGAATATTAACACTTGAGTTATTTGGAAAGGGGTTTCTAAATAAAATGTACTTGTGTAATAAACAAATCATATGGATGATTTATGTTTTATGAAAGAACATTACATAGTGTTATTTAAGTTGGTTAAATAACAATATGTGAATAATAATAACCAAGCATGTCTCTTAACATATAATAGATTCTATAAGTTATAAGTTATAAACTTATAAAAGTATATATGTATGGATATATATATATATATATATGTTTAAAGTTTTATAAAAGAAAAAGATAATAACTCTTTCAAATATATTATTTTTTTATTATTGAGTGGAGACATGCAAAGGGTTTGATTGGTGGAGAGAAAGATGGCTTTGAATAAAACCAAACTTTTCTCTTTCATTTTTCATATAACACACACAACATACATGCAAGTAAACATCAATTCTCTCTTCCTTTCTTTCTCTTGATTTCGGCCAAACTAAGGCAAGGAAGAAGGTGTTAATCAAGTGTTTAAATCCTAGCTAAGAAGGTGTGTTGTTGAAGCTTGGGGTATACTAGCTTGAGGAGCTTCCATATTCAAGTTCTTGCCTTTCAATCATCATCCTTTTCACACTTCTTTGGTTACTTGAAAGGTAGTTTAACATGCATGAACTTATAGTGACATGCATGTGTTTGATAGTGTGTAATTCGTATTTGGATCCGGGTTTGGGTTTTGCATGTATTGAATTGGTTCTATACACTAAAACTAACAAGATTTAAAACTTATATCTGCTGCGTTTTTGGTAAAATAAGGATTTTATCACTTTGATAATCTTGTTAAAACCCAACAGTTGGGATGATCAATTACATCTTGCAGAATTCTCTTATAACAAAAGCTACCATTCAAGTATTGGTATGCACCGTTTGAGATGTTGTATTGTAGACGTTGTAGAACTCCGGTATGTTGGGGAGAGATTGGACAGAAAGGGATGGGAAGTCTAGAAGTTGAGCAAGAAACCTCTTCAAGGTTTGATCAGATCAAGGCAAGAATGAAAGCGGCGACGCCGATTGAGTTTAACGTTGGCGAAAATGTGATGCTCAAGGTCTCGCCTTGGAAAGGAATTATTCGTTATAGAAAGAGGGGAAAGTTGAGTCCGAGGTTCATTGGATCGTTTAAGATTTTGGATCGTATGGGCGAAGTGGCCTACAAGTTGGATTTGCCTGAAGAGTTGGAAGGGATCCACGCTACATTTCATGTTTCTCACCTAAGGAAATGTCTAGCTGATGACACGTCTCATGTGCCATTGGTAGACATCGAGGTTGATGAACAACTGAACTACATTGAGCAACCTATAGAGATAGTTGACTGCAAAGAAAAGCAACTTCGTCATAAAGTTATTCCGTTGGTGAAGGTGATATGGAAGCATCGTAAAGGATCAGACGCCACATGGAAGTCGAAGAAGAGATTCGCAAGTTCTACCCAGATTTGTTTAGGTAATAGTTAGGTTTCGGGGACCAAACATTTTAAAGGTGGGAATACTTGTAACGTCCTACTTTTGATAATAATAAATAAAAGGAATGCGTTTGTTTCACGATATGTAAATATTTAATTAAGTTAATTAATATAAAAGAGTATGGACTTGGTTGGGGAAAGATGGAATAAGGGACGGGATGGGCCTTAGGTCCATGGGCTTAAGAGAGTATAAATACACCTTAAACCTCCCTAAAACCCTAAAACCCTCATTTCTTATCTCCTAGCCTCCCTACACACTCTAAAACACACACATATCTCTCACTACAAACGGTTGTGACCCGAGGCCAAGATCCAAGGTCAACCAAGCTCGGTTATCGTAGAACTTGATTATACGAACAAGATTCAACCAAAAAGTTTCATATTCAAGCTAACCGTAACCTAAAAGCGTGAAAAGGTATGTTTATATGAAGGGTTTGCCATAAAACTTAGTACAAGGGCTAATAGGGTAGTGTAATACCATAAAAATGTAAACTTATGATTAATATGGACTTAATGAACTTGTTTGTCACACCCCAACCTACGGCGGAAATGCCGGGGCGCGAACTAGTTGCTCACAGCTTTTCAAAGGTTAATATCATGCAACATTATTTAAATGACAATATCTATTAATTAAATTAAGTTTTCAAATAAATCAAATACATAATCTATACACATACAACAATATAACTTATATCACAAATGATCTTGATTAATTATTTTCTAACTTAAATTCTTCATTGAATCTTCATCAATCTGCATTAAATTTCTACGATATCCTGCATATGCGTATAAAATAGAATTTTGTCAACAACACATGTTGAGTGAGCAACACACCAGTTTAAATATACATATAGTATATATAAAAATAAGTGATTGCAACAAGTCATATGAGAATAACAAATTAACCAAATGAGCAAGTATAACTGAGATTTCGAGAAGCACAAATGTAACATTCGTCAATTTTCGGACCCGAAAACCCGACCCATTTAAAGATTTCTTCTTTTTATGTTATATTTATTTATTTTTTCGGACTATTGTTATTTAATCGAATAAGTAAATTATTATTATATATTTTATCTTTTATTTTGGATTATTTATTTTGTTATGTGTCACTCGAAGTTTAATTTGACTTTATGTTATTCGTTAAATGAATATTAAAATACTCTAGAATATGCTAAATCCACCCTTAATTATGTATTCCATAACTAGCCTAAACATCCAACTCTAGAGACTAAAATACAAATATTTTAAAATAATTTTCTTTCCTTTTTATCCTTTTCCTCAGCACCGTCGAAACAAAAAAAAAAATCCTTTTAACTACTTATAGTTATGTAATTCTTTATTTGTTATATGAAAATAAAAGGATTTGTTTTTAAAACGAAATAGTTTAGGGTATTAAATGAATTGTTCTTAACTTTAAGGGGCGCAAGTGAAATATTTATTTTTAAGATTTAACCTTTTCTTTCTCCCTAGTTCACACTTTTCCGGCATCTACCTCCGGCTATCACTACACTTTTCGGATGGGTGTTATTAAACCCGCAACCGACAAGATGATTGTACCGATGGACTCACAACAACAAACAAAGAATTTCGGGGTCAAAAAACGCGTTTTTCAGCTACCAAAAATTGTTCATTTCGAGCATTTATCATCTACTAAAATCACGGAGTTGCCTTGTATGGAATACGCGTTTTTGGGCAATATATAAACCAACCCTCAAACTCGTTCCAATCAGACCCTCCATCAATAAGTTTTCACTACCTTCAAATTGTTCTAAAAAAATCGTCATGCTCCTCCGCCGCCGCGTATGAACACCAGCCAGGACAACCTTCGCCAATCGAGCCCGAATCAGGGTAATAATTATATTGTTCAACTTGGTTTTGAATTATGATTAAAAGTCATATCTCTTCTGGTAATTGATCGATATTGTTATTAGTCTTGTTTGAAGATGATGAATAGGAAAAATATAATGATATCAAACAGACTAAACTGATGTAGAGGGTGGCCCACCACTCCTTCATGTTTCTTTTCTTTTTTTTAAAATTATTTATTCCATCTTTTATACATTATGTACTTATTACAAAGAAAAATCAATAGTTTTTAATTATGCAAAACGCATCATTGTTTGTTAATTTGTGAATTTCACATAAACCCATCTTCATTAATTTATTTTAAGGGCCAAATTTCTATTTTCGGAGCATAAAGGTTTTAAGATCTTTACCCAAACTCAAATCAATTGGCTAAAGGAAAACTTGATTTTTCAATCGCAATAATAGTTAAAGGTTTCGTTTCGTCCGCCTCTCTCACAAGGATTCTTTTTATTTGTTTTGCTACCCTTCAATTCAAGTTTTCGTTTAACATATAATCTTTATATATATTATTAAGTATTCTATTGTTATAATAAAAACCTTAACGTATTTAAATCGTTCACACCTTTGACTTTTATATATTAGTATAAAATATATCTAACGCTTTAAACGATGCCGAATCCGTTATAAGCCCATTCAACCTTGTCTTTGTTTCATTTATGTCGTAAGGTTAGTCATTTAATCTTACTTTTACACTTAGGACTTATCGTCGAGACTCCTCGTGAAACTGAATAACTTATCTTCACCGTAACCATTACCGTTTTCACGTTACCGTCTACCTCATTTTAAAGGTGAGTAATCACATCCCCCTTTTTTTTCTTTGTTTGATGGGAACTATGCGTATTAAGCTATTTACTATTATTATATTATCTCATTTAAACACAATTCCCTTATTTGCGTGGTTGTGATATTGCTCGATTAATTGTTTATTGCTATATGAGATATTTGTTTATTGCTTTTATGGTTGGTTGGTATCTCATCCTCGTCCTCATCCTCATCCTCATAGTATGATCATACATAGTCGAGTAGACATGTCCATAATCGAGTGGCATGATCGCAAAGACACTTATACTTGTTTATATTAATTGATGTAATACACGTTATCGCAAGGAATTGTTTATTTATCATTATTACTATTACTATTATACCAAACTGTGAATTACTCGCTCAACATGTGTTGTTGAAAAATTATTTTTTCGCATATTGCAGGTTGTTTCATATGGTTTGAAGTGAAGAACTTAGATTGGACTTTAGGTTAAAAATTATAAAAGTTTAAATGTCGTTGTAATTTCTTTTGTTTTAAATGTTTTTGTGTACTTTGATATGAATGAAATAAATTGGATATTGACACTTATTATTAATTAGTGTCTTTGAGCTATGATACAAATTATGTCGCTCCCGGCATGTTCCGACGTTAGGTTGGGATGTGACAGATTGGTATCAGAGCCGGAGATAGGTGGTTAGACGTAACGACCTAGTAACATGCTTAGGGTCCATATACGTGTGCCCTATTTGTTTAAAATGATTGGTTCATAGCTTAATTATATTTAAATGTTTTATTCATATTATTGTACGCAAAAAGCACACACAACTTTGAGGCTATGTCTCACTCTCAATATCATTTTCAAAACCCTAGATGTTATCTTAAATTGGGGAAATTCCTTAAGAAATCCCGCATTTTTATTCCTATCTCTTTCATGGATACCCCGACCGTTCGCATCAACGCCCCATATTTCGATTTAAACGATTTTCGATCATTTTGTTGAAATAAAGCCATGGTGATACATGGATAACTCAATAACTAAGTTATCATTATTTATTTTTTTATAAATATCAATGTTATTTTTCTCATTTTTGTTAAAAGTAACCATGGTGATTTTATAAACTCCTAACCAATAAGAGAATTGTATTTGTCCCATTTCATACAACCAAGATTTTTAATATTTCATATTTGTAATTCTTTTAATAAATGATAAAATTTTCAATCTCAATATCGAATTTTTTAAAGATTTCTCAAATTTTACGTATGCTTCAATTTTGCATTACGTGACCTCACATATTTACAATACTTACCCGAACTTTTATAAAAATAAAAACAAATTTTAATCAAAACCATACACTCAAAAAACTTACCAAATTTTACAAATCTCCCCCCGCATGATGTCTTCTCACCTTATAAACCGTGACCATTGCACTAGTAACTTAGAACGCAACCGTAGCACCAGTACATCCGGCCGTATTATGTCATTCTGCATTGCTAAAGGAATTGTTGAAGCTCTTCCAACCCTCAACACCCAACTTCAAGCCGTTAATGCAGCCACCGCACCCGTAACTACCAACCCAGTTGCTTGTTCCTATAAACAATTCACCAACGCAAACCCGAACGAATACGTTGGAGCCAAGGGTGCTACCGTTCTCCTCTAATGGTTCAAACTTATAGTGAGTGTCTTTCTTCATTGTGGATGCCCGAAAGATAGGAAAACCACCTATGCCTCAGGTGTCTTTCGCATAGCCGCCCTTACTTGGTGGAATAGTGAGAAACACTCCTTAGGGGCATAAGTCGCCATGTTCTTGCCATAGGACGAACTTAAGAAGCTTATGTTCCAGAAGTTTTACCCGAAATATGAGCTTCAGAAGTTTGGAGAATAATATTGGAATTTGAAACAAGAAAGTAATGACGATGTGACTTCTAACGACCATTTCCACGAACTTAGCCTTCTCACCCCGCATATCGTCACCCCTCTCAATTGAACCATTGACAAGTATATCTCCGGCCTACACAAGACTCCATCTTGAGTCGTGACCCAAAGATCCTCCACGATGCCATAACTCTTGCGGTACCCTCACCAAAAACCACGTTAAGGCTGGGACTCAACGCTTAAGAGTACCAAAAAAGCCTACCGATAAAGCCATGACCAAACCTTCCAATGAGGTCAAGGTCAAAACCTCATTAAAACCCACCAACAAAAATGACAATGTTGTAAACACCGAAACTACGCATAACCAAATTGAACCCATCACCAACACAAGAGATCCAAATTCAACCCAACAAAAAAAACCCAAACACTAATTACATATCCTTTTTGTGACAAGTGTAATTTTCATCACCCTACTACCGCACATTGCCGAAAAAGCTTCAATGATGACCGCTTTGGTCACTTCAACAACTCTTGCCGAGAACCTAATATAACTCAACACAAATCATATTTCCTACAACCCGTTATTAAACCGTTTCACCGATCATATGTCCTACCTTATGTACCCACAATCCCAATAATGCGAGCCTGCTATCATTGCGGTAGCCCAAATCTTCTTTGCAACACATGTCCAAAACTCGTTTATCAAATCCAAACCTACCCAAATCAAAACCAACCAACTTCAAATATATCAAGCCCAAACCTTCCAACCTCAAGCCCAAAATGAGCAAGCCCAACCCATCCAAGCGATTCAACCTCAACCGAACCAAGCCAAGCAAAATCAAGTGAATCAAGCCAGCAAGGGTGCGCAAGGACGTGTGTACTACATCAATGCCAATGAATTTTATCTTATAAATCATGGCACCACCTCACATAGTACTTATTATGCCCAAGACGTACCTATCACGAGAAGACAAGTGCTACATGCTACTTTTTTTTAATCTTTTTTTCTTTTCACATTAATTACTTTTGTTTTTGTTCTTTTCATTTGAATAGTGTTTCATTCTACTCAAATTTTCAATATTATTAATGAAATCATGTTTACATTTGATATATCTATCTTCATTTGCTCGCCTCATGAAACTCGACACGCATCGATTATACTATATATAAAATTATATTTGTTTGCTCATGCCCAACTCAACTAACGGCCTATGACCGGTGACCCCAAACATAATCCAATGAAGATACCGACCCCGTTTTTTTAGTACTTGGTTTTATTGGTGTTTAAGACTAACTTTTTATGCATTCGTTAATTATTTCAAGTTATTTAATCACATTATCTATGTTATTCTATAATAAGATATAGTGGTCATATTAATATTTTATTTTCTTGTGAAAAGTTCTAGTTATATTAATATAAATTAATAAAATATTATTATCATATTTTGGTGCGTTACAGAATTCAGAAACTGTCATATTTTGTTTTAAGCAACTTATAAATAACTTTTACTAGTCAATTATATTTATGTAAAAAACATAAATAAATAAAAATTCAGTAACATAGTTAGTTTATATATATACATAGATAAAAACTGCTAGAAAATATAATCTCTTTGAGTACACCATATGTTACTTGTCATATACAAATTTTATGTTGATATACAAAACCTGGCAGGTATGATTTCTTAAACGAAAAGGTTATAAAACATCGTCTTTCTCACGAATGGCTTATATTATTCCGATAAAAAGAAAATGGATGTATAAGGGGTAAAGAATATATATTCTTATTTAAAATAATTTATTTTCAACCAAGCTTATGTAATTTTTTCTAGATGTGTTTTAAGCATTTAACCATCCAAATTTTATATTATTTTATTTGAAATTTTTTTCCGCAAATTGCTTCTAAGCTTAAGACTTTGTTGACTCATTTGACTATAAATATATAATAAAAATAGTGGGCTTGTCTTAGTATTCACCACACAACTCATAACAAAACTTTTCGTTCCCAATTTTATCGTAGTGTTCTCGCAATTGTTAAGGAAGTTCCTATACGGGTTTTAAGCACCAATTTAACCAAAAAAAATCACAAGGTCGCCAATTATAAATTATGCGTTGTTTACCCTATTTAAACCGACCTTCACACTCCTTTTTATGAAGCACACAACAATCCCCACTCTTACCATCACTCGAAATATGTCTCGGCTATGTATTTGATTAAGGCATAGCTATCTAATAGGAGCCTTATGTATCTATATTTTTTATGATGTATATTCTCATTTGCGATTTATCATTATCTCAATGTGAACGTCTCAAACTTAAACCCACCCCATAGCGGTTAAACTTCCCCGTGAGTAACTTTACTAACGACCTTGCATCATTATTTCTCTAATTTTGATAGTTTCTTGCGGTTACCATATGTTTACACAACTTTTAGCCTCTTATGACCTCAATGTATCATATATTCGACTTAACTATTGTGATAATTATTTTCGTTTACTATAACAAGAGTTTTATTTTGGTTTTAATACCCGACAACTTGTTGCATCTTTCGTCATTCTATTTTGACATTAATGATTTCATTGTTTTACGTTCGTTAAACTAATTCGTTGGTTATTATTGGTGTCACATTTCTCATCTTGAATAATCAAATTCAAGAGTTTTCTTTATCTTTCCAATGGCCGCTAAAGATTTTGTTCGTCTTTATTTCAAAATTTTATCTTTATGTTCAAATGATTTTCTTTATGTATGATTTTTAACCCACCGAACGGAACAAGCCATGCGGACCGTGCGACGAAATAAGTAATTATGAGTGCACGCATAATTACTGAAACCCTCGCATGGAAGTCATAGTGGATACGTTGGTGTGCGAAAGACTCAGAACCGAGGGACTATAGGACAACGATACAAATGGATATAATATGACAAGATCATGGTGGATACGTCGATAGTACATCCTATATATAAGTGGACTTGTCATATTACACATTTGTAGCGTTTATTTTTTTTTGTCACTGGAACATCTGTGGTGTTTAGTTTTATTAAAGAAATTATTTTGTATTTTGGTTTATTCTTATTGTAGTTTTTCTTGTATTCTAATTTCTGGACGAAATTTCCAAAAAGTTGTAAATATTGTAACATTCGTCAATTTTAAGACCCGAAAACCCGACCCGTTTAAAGATTTTTTTATGTGATATTTATTTATTTATTTATTCGGACTATTGTTATTTAATCGAATAAGTAAATTATTATTACTATATGTTTTATCTTTTATTTTTGATTACTTATTTTGTTATGTGTCACTCGAAGTTTAATTCGACTTTATGTTATTCATTAAACGAATATTAAAACACTTTAGAATGTTCTTAATTCACCCTTAACTATGTATTCCATAACTAAACTAAAAATCCAACTCTAGAGACTAAAATACAAATATTTTAAAATAATTTTTCTTTCCTTTTTCTCCTTTTCCTCTCCACCGTCAAACCGAAAAAAAAATCGTTTAACTGCTTATAGTTATGTAATTCTTTATTTGGTACATGAAAATAAAAGGATTTGTTTTCAAAACGAAATAGTTTAGTGTATTAAATGAATTGTTTTTAACTTCAAGGGGCACAAGTGAAATATTTATTTTTAGGAATTAACCTTTTCTTTCTCCCTAGTTCACACTTTTCCGGCATCTACCTCCGGCTATCACTGCAGTTTTCTGACGGGTGTATTAAACCCGCAACAGACAAGATGATTGTACCGATGGACTCGCAACAACAAACAGAGAATTTCGGGGTCAAAAAACGCGTTTTTCAGCTACCAAAAATTGTCCATTTCGAGCATTTATCATCGACTAAAATCACGAAGTTGCCTTATATGGAATACGCGTTTTTGGGCAATATATAAACCAATCCTCAAACTCGTTCCAATCAGACCCTCCATCAATAAGTTTTCATTACCTTCAAATTGTTCTAAAAAAATCGTCATGATCCTCCGCCGCAGCGTATGAACACCGGCCAGGACAAAATTCGCCAATCGAGCCCGAATCGAGGTAATAATTATATTGTTCAACTTGATTTTGAATTATTATTAAAAGTCATATCTCTTCTTGTAATCGATCGAAACTGTTATTAGTGTTTTTGAAGATGATGAATAGGAAAAATATAATGATATCATATATAATATATATATATATATATATATATATATATATATATATATGAATTATAAAGCTATGGTCATATACAAACAGACTAAACTGATGTAGAAGGTGGCCCACCACTCCTTCATGTTTCTTTTCTTTCTTTTTTTAAATTATTTTTCCCATCTTTTCTAAATTATGTACTTGTTACAAAAAATCAATAGTTTTTAATTATGCAAAACGCATCATTGTTTGTTAATTTGTGAATTTCGCATACACCCATCTTCATTAATTTATTTTAAGGGCCAAATTTCTATTTTCGGAGCATAAAGGTTTTAAGATCTTTACCCAAACTCAAATCAAGGCTAAAGGAAAACTTGTTTTTTAAGTCGCAATAATAATTAAAGGTTTCGTTTCGTCTGCCTCTCTCAGGAGGATTCTTTTTATTGGTTTTGCTACCCTTCAATTCAAGTTTTAGTTTAACATATAGTCTTTATATATATTATTAAGTATTCTATTGATATAAAAAAAACCTTAACGTATTTAAATCGTTCACACCTTTGACTTTTATAAATTATTATAAAATATATCTAACGCTTTAAACGATGCCGAATCCGTTATAAGCCCATTCAACCTTGTCTTTTTTTCATTTATGTCGTAAGGTTAGTCATTTAATCTTACTTTTACACTTAGGACTTATTGTCGAGACTCCTCGTGAAACTAACTAACTTATCTTCACCGTAACCATTACCGTTTTCTCGTTATCGTCTATCTCATTTTAAAAGTGAGTAATCACATCCCCTTATTCTATTTTTTGTTGTTTTGGGGGGCACTATGCGTATTAAGCTATTTACTATTATTATATTATCTCATTTAAACACAATTCCCTTATTTGCGTGGTTGTGATATTGCTCGATTAATTGTTGATTGCTATATGAGATATTTGTTTACTACTTTTATGTTTGGCTGATATCTCATCCTCATCCTCATAGTATGATCATACGCAGTCGAGTAGACATGTCCGTAATCTAGTGGCATGATCAAATAGACACTTATACTTGTTTATATTAATTGATGTAATACACGTTATCGTAAGGAATTGTTTATTTCTCATTATTACTATTACTATTACACCAAGCTGTGAATTACTCATTCAACATGTGTCGTTGACAAATTATTTTTACACATATTGCAGGTTGTTGTTTTATATGGCTTGAAGTGAAGAGCTTAGATTGGACTTTAGGTTAAAAATTATAAAATTTTAAATGTTGTTGTAATTTCTTTTGTTTTAAATGTTTTGTGTACTTTGATATGAATGAAATAAATTGGATATTGACACTTATTATTAATTAGTGTCTTTAAGCTATGATACAAATTATGTCGCTCCCCGGCATGTTCCGCCGTTAGGATGGGGTGTGACAACAAAGGCTATAACGACTGGCGTATGATCATACTATTCAGAGATTATGTTGGACCTCTCCGAATGCGGAAGCATATAGCAAGTAAGCACATAAACAAGTAAGGTATAAGTTGTTAACACATACGACAATAGTTGCAGTTTTAAGTATAAGTATATATGAGAAATATATTTACGCATATGTCCCCGAAACGTGTAAAACAAGTAAAATAGGGGAATGTGGTACTCACCCGATCGGACGAATAAAATACAAATGAGGATGATGATGAAAAAGATGAACCCTTCGGGATATACCGTCAAGGATTTCTAGTTAAAATAATATTAATATGAATTAATCAATTATCAGACAACGAATATATTGAATTAAGGTGTCGAAGTGATTTGAGTTATGTTTGGGATTAGGATGTTATAGATTTGAAGGATTGATTTATATAGTTAAAATCATTAGTCTTATTAATTATAAATTCACCAATAATTATTATTGGTAAAATACATAATTAAATACTTAAATAATTTCAATAATATAAGATATGCTTGAGATAATGAAATCTAAATAAATGAATGATTAAATATACAAATTAAATAAAATATTTGAATTAAATATGACGTAAAATATACTTTAAATTATTTGAATAAATAAGATACTAATATAAATAAATAGAAAACTAAAATAACTATAATATGTGGTAAGATATAAATATTTTGTTTAAATCTTTTAAAAAACTATTTACTACGTTTATTAGATATATAATATATATATATATATAAACGAAGACATAAAATCCTACGTGTCGAGATGTGGTCGCTCCCCCTTTTTTTGGAGTCACCAGATTTGCTTGATTTTTAAATGAAGGCTTCTCATGCATTTGACCCGAATTCATGGGTATGGGTCTTACCATACCTAGATATTCCTTAAACGGGTTATAACATCTCATTAAATAAATAATTATTCTAACCAAATTATTGATGTAAAAATCCTATAAACTAGGATATACTAAAAAATAATATATTATTTATTTAAGAAAAGATATATATATATATATATATATATTATAATATATAAAATCAATTTGATAGTAAAAAAAATAAACGGGTCTTGGGTCCTATCAAACCCATAAGTATATATTAACTTTCAAAAATATTATTTATAATTAAAAAACCAATTTTATAGTAAAAAAAATAAACGAGTCTTGGGTCTCATCAAAACCATATAACTTTAAACCGGGTTATAACATCTCATTTATTTGTGAAACAATTTATCATTAAACCATAAGTATATTATTAACTTCATACAATAAAAAAATATAAATTCAAAAAATAAATAAATATTAGAACAAACAATATAAAACAACCCCCCGTAATACGGGGGATAAAAACTAGTACATATATATATACATACATACATATACATATATAAAATAAATATAAGTAAGTTTATAAAGACGTTCAAAGATAACAAAACGTGAATTAAAGTGTCAAGTTTTTAATAAAATAATTAGGTTTACTATTATTAAAATATATTTATAATATATACGTACATATATATATATATATATACACGTAAACAAAAGTTTTTAATTAGATTTGCCAAGAGACATAAATTCTAAGATGACGGTTTTTATAAAAATAATAATTAATTTATATCTAATATCTATTATTATAAGTTTATAAATTAATTTAACCATAAGAAAAATGATTAAGAAAACAAAAATATATAACGCCGCATCCAGGGGGTCAAACCCGCACCCCTGGCCGGCTTAAACACTGAACAAACCCAACAAACCAACTGCACAAAACCCACAACTGGTTAAAGGATGAAAACTAAATAATATATACATGACTGCTTTTAACCCTAGTCAGTTATAAACCCTAGATTCCTAAATCGATCAATTCATTACTCATTTGTGTAATTGGTGTTAGGGTGACTGAAGAATGATTCGAGGCGATTAAGTTACATGTATCAATTACCTGAGAAGATAACGACACGGAGGACCTGACGACCCTAACGAGTCTTAGAACAACGTGCAGACGACGAGATAATATAATTAGGTAAGAAGAAACGACAGGCGATATTTAGGAGGTCCTATCTGCAAGGTTAATTGATATATGGTGGCCGTTTACGTGCATATTGATGAACGGGTTTTTGACCGCAATATAATATAAGCAATACGTGTTATAATGATGTTGTTTCTTAATTAGTAGTGTCGGTTAGGCCGCGTTAAGCAAGATTCATAAATCCATGATTTCAATTTCCAAATATACAACGAGAATTGTGCTCCAATATTGTTAAACGAGTTCCGGGTTTAACAAAATTGGGTTGAATCTTGTTATATGGGTTTGGGTTAAGATAAACGGGTCATAACAATATTATTAATCAGATTTTGAAATATGGTCCTTCAAGTATTTTGGTCGGATACAAAATGGTTTAAACTAGAGTTCAGGGGGGGGGGGTATTTTGCTTATAAATCAGAGTTATAAAGATATTAATAGAATATGTATTTAAATAATATAATAAATAAAAGAAATGGTACAATATAATAATTCAAACATTTTATTGATAAAAAAAATACCCGGAAACGAAAACGGGTCGGATATTGTTATTTAATATATCATGTGAAAACCCGAGTTGTTAGATTGTTGATATATATACGGTTCATGTTAAAAACCCTAGATCTATCCTAAACGGGTTTGGGACCAATAAAGGTTAAAACTTTATGGACATCAGGACTAGATCTTAGACAAAGGAAAATATGAAAATGGTTAAGGATGATATGGTACCATAATAGGAGTATTAATGTTATGGTATATAATGATAATGATGATAAAAGAATATACAGTAGCAGGTCATTCAAATACAATGTGAAATTCACATACAATATGCATGTAATTTGAATACAATATGTAATTCACATACAATGTGAAATCCGCATACATTATGTAATTCACATACAATGTGAAATTCGCATACAATATGAAATTTTCATACAATATGCGATTCGCATACAATGTGAAATTCGCATACAATGTGAAATTCGCATACATTATGTAATTCGCATACAATATGCAATTCGCATACAATGTGAAATTCGCATACATTATGTAACTCGCATACAATGTGAAATTCGCATACATTATGTAATTCGCATACAATGTGTAATTTGCATACGATATGTAATTCGCATACAATATGTAATTCGCATACAATATGTTATTTGCATACAATATGTAATTCTCATACAATATGCAATCGCATACAATTGTATTCGAATACAATGTCTTGCAATGCCTTATGAGGCCATTAGAATAGACCAGACTTAACCACTTTGCTGAAACCTAAATAACATGATTAGGACAAGTATTGATACACGAAATTAATGTGCAGTTAGCCAAGCTCATTTAAAGAAAGGCATAACCGTTAAAGGAGAGCGTAACAGGATTTGGGTGAGTTTCTAGCCCCATTTCATTGTTATGTTTTCGGGGTTGTGTGCATACTCGATGTGATTAGTTATGAATGATGTATGATATGTGAATATGTTGTGGATGTTGTATGTATGACTTGTAAATGGTTTAGAAAGTATTTAAACTTGAAAGTAGTAGAATGAATGTATGATGGTATGGTAGCATGAAAGGAAGGGTACCGGACCCTAATAGTAATCGGAGGATGGAGGGCACCGGACCCTAAATCTGAGGAAGAAAGGAGACCGGACCCTAATAATATCCGAGGATGGAGGGTACCGGACCCTAACCATATCCGAGGTATGTAGGGAGAAATACTCTTTATAATGTAAGGTTAGTTATGAATGGAATGTATATGTTAAAGAAAGAAAAAATGATAGAATGAAAGTATGTATATGAAAGCAATGTGAACAGGTTAAGTATGAAAGGTGTGCATACCTTCGGGCATGTATACATGTATGTGAACTAACTGTATGTTTAACTAGAACTCACTCAGCGTAGCTGACTTTTAGTATGCACGCAGGTGAATAGGCTAAGGCAGCTCGCTTGAATGAGGATACATAACATTGGATTGAAGATACATGCATCTTGGGAAGTATGTTATGATGTTATGTTTGACTATGTTTTATTTTAAGAGAGAAATTTGAATGATGTTAGGACAAGTTTTAAAAAGTTATGTAATGAATGGTTCTATGCTATCTATTCCGCAAAAGTTTTAATTAATTTTTATATTTAGAACTGTGTTTATGAGTAAATCCAACACCAACGTAGGGCACCGGGACTAGGGCCTTACACTCTGATATTAGAACTGTGTTTATGAGTAAATCCAAAGCCAATGTAGGGCACCGAGACCGGGGCCTTACAAGTTGGTCTCAGAGCTTAAGTTTGAGAGAATTAAGCATTCTACATGCTTAGACTCGAATAGAGAATGGGACTTAAGTAAGAAAAGAAAGAAGATGCCAGTTCAAGAAAGCCATGTGCCACTCAAGAAAGCTAAGTAAAGGTAAAGTATATGATTAATTTTATGTATAATATAAGAATGTGTAAAAGGTTAGCTTAATTTCTAGGGATAGCAATGTATTATTATATGAACAGTTTAATCACCTAATTGTTTAGAAGTAGAACCTAGCACAAGTTGACTAACAAAGGGAAGTGCATAGGTTACGGAGAGTAATGTGATCAGCTAATAATAGTTGGCCACTGTTATTACATGTTATCCTTACTATAATTGTACTAAATAGTTCCTTGAGTGATGACGTTTGTGTTTCCTTATAAAATACAAATGACTGGAGCAAGAAAGGTTGTCGGACAAGGAGGTCGTACGGGACGTCGTGGAAGGCCACGCATTACCCGGGAACCTTCTGTAGACTTAGTTACTAACACAAGGGAAGAAGAAAATGCAGCTGGACATAACCCGAGCAACAATAAGGGGTATCAACTTGACCCTGTTGTTCAAGCAGCCATTGCTCAGGCTGTAGCTGCTGCAGTGAGGGATCTACATCCTGGCAAGTCTGCTGCAAGCCATGCGAGGACCGCTGAGAGGGCGGGGGATAATGGTAAGAAAGCTGATGATGAGGAATATGACTGGAGTGATGTTCAATTTGTGAAGGTCGATCAGAGAAAGAGGGGAGGAGGAGGGTGCAACTACAAGTCGTTCAAGGGTTGCGACCGCCAAAGTTGACTGGTCTAGGAGACGCAATCGCTACTTTCCAGTGGATAACCACCATGGATAAGGTTATCCGAATTAGCGAGTTTCGTCCTGACCAAGATGTAGGTTATGCTACTCAGCCGTTTGGTGAAGAGGCTATGTACTGATAGGAGACTGTGGAGCAGAGGAAGACTCGAGAGGAGATTAAGGCAATGAGATGGAATGACCTGAAGGAGCTGGTGATGATGCGATTTTATGCTGATGCTGAAGTTGAAAGGTTTGAGATGAAGTTTCTGAACTTAAAGGAGGGAAATATGACACACTGCGATTACAGAACTGAATTCAACTGCATGTATTTGTTTGTGCCTGACATGGTGAATACTGAATCCAAAAGGATCAAGTGTTACATAAGAGGACCACCGCAGCACGTCCGCACTTTGGTCAAGACAAGTAAACCTGCTACTTCCGACTCTGCTGTTGAGCTCGTAGAGATGGTTAACGATGATCTGGCTGTAGATGAGGTGGTGGTAAAAGAGAAGAAGGAGAAGAAGTGGGTTGCTCTTGTCAAGCGACCCGGTACTCAGTTGTGGCACCCTCGATATAAGAAGCAGAGAGTGTGGGAGAAGAAGTCGTGTAAGACATGCGGTAAGTTACATGGTGGTGAGTGCAGATAGAGTAAGGGTTTAGAGATTTGGTATAAGTGTGGTAAGAGTCATGTTGTTGGGTGCAAGCTTGGTTCGAATTCTTGCTACAAGTGTGGAAAAGCGGGGCACTATGCCAATGAATGTGACGCAAAGCACGCATGTTATAAGTGTGGTAAGCCAGGCCATATATCAAGAGAGTGTACTGAGGGTGAAGTTGGAGAAAGTGGAAAAAGGGATGCTACTTAGACGAGGCCAAGGACCGGGGCTTATATGCTGACTCAGGAGCAGGCTAAGCAAATCCCTGATATGGTGATAGGTATGTTTCTAGTAAACGGAATTTCCGCTTCTGTGTTGTTTGATTTAGGTGCAAGTAGGAGTTTGTAGCTACAACGTTTAGTAAATTGGCTAAAATGAAATGTTTCCGTGTGCCTGAAATTTTTAATGTAGAAACTGCTAGTGAAACTTCGGTTAAGATTATGAGAATGGTTAAGGATTGTAAGATAGAGTTTTAGGGACGTGAATTCCGTGTTACCCTATATCTTATGACCTTAGGAAGGTTCGATGTAGTTTTGAGAATGGACTTGCTATCTGAATTCGAAGCTCAGATAGTGTGTAAGAGTAGGATAATAAGATTAAAATCTTTAGATGGTGATACATTGACGGTCTATGGTGATAAAGATAGTTGAGGGTTCAATGTCATTTCGATGATAAAAGCTAAAGGATTGTTAAGGCGAGGGTGCATGCCTACCTGTGTATCAACTCAAAGATACAACCAAGACGAAAGAAGTAGAAGATGTTCCTGTTGTGCGCGACTACCCAGAAGTGTTCCCTGAGGATCTTCCGGGGTTGCCACCGCAGCGAGAGATAGAATTCCAGATAGACTTAATACCAGGAGCCCAACCCGTCGCCAAAGCACCTTACCGCCTGGCGCCGTCCAAGATAAAAGAGTTGATGTCCCAACTGCAAGAACTCCTCGACAAATGTTTCATTAGGCCGAGTGTTTCCCCGTGGGGCGTACTGGTGTTGTTTGTTAAGAAGAAGGATGGAAGCATGTGAATGGTTATACACTATCGAGAGATAAATAAGCTTACAATGAAGAACATATATCCGTTGCCACGGATCGATGATTTGTTTGATCAAGTACGAGGTTCAAGTTGGTTCTCACGAATAGAACTTAGATCAGGCTATCATCAGCTGAAGGTGAAAGAGGCAGACATCCCTAAGACAGCGTTTCAGACGCGGTATGGACACTATGAGTTCCTCGTAATGTCGTTCGGTCTAACGAATGCCCTGGCGACATTTATGGACATGATGAATAGGGTATCTTGGCTGATGTTGGATAAGTCAGTTATCGTGTTCATTGATGATATATTGATTTATTCTAAAAACGCGTCTGACCACATGGAGCATCTACGAGAAGTGTTAGAGATTCTGAAGAAGGAAAAGTTGTATGTTAAATTTTTGAAATGCGCATTCTGGTTTCGTGAAATGCAGTTTCTAGGTCACGTAATTAACCCTAAAAAGATTACCATAGACCTAGGTAAGATTGAGGCAATAACGAATTGGAAGACTCCGCAGAACTCGACTGATAAACGCAGCTTCTTAGGGCTGGCTGGCTATTATAGGAGATTCATCGAAGGCTTCTCCAAAATAGCCGCACTGTTGACTGGAATGACCCGAAAGTCTATAGTATTCACTTGGAGGGTAAGTTTCAGGAGGAGGCTTTTGAGGAACTAAAGAAAAGACTCACGCAAGCTCCAATCCTTGCACTACCCGATGGTAATGAGGATTTTGGTTGTTTGCACCGAGCCCCGCATCGTGGGTTAGGTTGCACGTTAATGCAACTTGGAAAGGTTATAGCTTATGCGTCCAAACAGTTGAAGGTTCACGAGAGTACATACCCAACGCACAATTTAGAGCTAGCAGCGTTAGTGCATGCTCTCAAGTTATGGAGACTTTATCTGTATGGTACTAAGTGGGCTATTTATACAGATCATAAGAGCTTAAAGTATTTCTTCGAACAGAAGTAGTTGAACATGAGACAGAGAAGATGGTTAGAATTAATAAAGGACTACGACTGTGATATGAAATACTATCCAGGTAAGGCTAATGTGGTTGCCGACGCGCTCAGCCGTAAGAACGAGGAAGTCATTGCAACAGTGAAGTTGTATAAGTTAATCATTATCTCATATCTCTTTGAAGAGATCATCAAGGTGTAGTCTGAGGTGTTTGCAGATGAAGGGTTAATGAATAAAGAGAGAATCTTCAGAGAGCAAGACGATCTGATGGACTAGGGGTCAAATCTTAGTTGAAGCTCACAAGTCGAGATACTCAATTCATCCGGGATCCACCAAGATGTATCAGGACCTTAAGAGGGACTACTGGTGGCCGAATATGAAGAATGACGTAGTAGATTATGTCAGTAAGTGCCTAACTTGCTTGCAAGTCAAAGCAGAACAACAGAAACCTTATTGGAAGATGCAGCCATTAGAGATACCAAAATGGAAATGGGCACACATCACCATGGATTTCATAACTAAGCTACCCCGTACAGCTAAACATCATGATACCATTTGGGTGATTTTGGACCGTCTAACGAAAATGCTCACTTTCTGTAACACCCCGTAACCGCAGCAGAAACGTAAACGGGGCGCAACAGACACCTCTGATATCAACCACATTGTTTATAAAGAAAACTGAATACATTAATATACTTCAAAATTACATTATCTCGTATTTCGTTACCATCTAGGTGATACACACATCATACAATACGATACATAATTCTATTTATTATAATGTATTCTAACATCCCGCACGCAAATCTTACACACATCAAGCACTTAGCACGTAAGCAATCACTTCATCTTAGTTGTACCTGAAAAGCATGTGAGAAAACGGGTCAACTACGAATAGTTGGTGAGTTTCACAATTTGAGTAAACCATGATAAATCCATATCATCCGAATTATTTTCGGATGATTTATTTTTACTTGTTTAACTCAGTTATATAAAAATAGTTCATTTTTAGGGTTTTTATACACCAGTCAGCTCGTTTAGACGAACTTTACCGGTTTACGCGTTTTAAGCTTTAAAAGTTTGTTTCTATTTTCTTTTTAGCACAAATAATTATCCGTTTGGTCTCGGATCTTGAAATTTTTCACAAATCACTTTTTGACAGTGGGGAATTTTATAAAAATATTTTCAGAATTAATTTTTATATTTAAAATTTATTTATCTATTTTTAAACACCATTTAAACACTAAATATGTCGTAAATACCAAACGACCTTAGAAAAATCCCAAATTTTTCCTGGATGACCCCTGCCATCCACATAGTCCCCTGTAATTTTTCTAGAACCAAAATATCTTTTTACATGCCATTTTCACTAAAACCGGGCTAGAAAACCCTAGAACTCGTTTAACCAAAAAGCCTACTTAGACTTCTCCAACTGACCTAAAATTTTGTGTGTGACTTTTACATGATATAAAAAGCTTATCTGCAATTTTCCAGAATTTTTCATGATATTTAACTATTTTTCACCATTTTTAGCCAAAACGAGCATTAAATTCACCAAATATTCATCCTTTGTCCAAAAATTACCAAAAATTCACAGAACTCATATTTTCATGTATTTAACACCTCTGTAAAATTTCATGACCTAACTCTAAACCATCCACAATCTGTCCAAAAATCCATAACCGAACATAAACCGAACTACCTTGTGTTTCTAGCTTCAAATCGCAAGGATCTCGCTTTCTAGCCTTTTCTAACAACTAGATACAACACCTACAAGCACAATAACACCACACCAAGCAAGTTACACCCACAATCAAGCCATTTCTTTCATGGTTTCGGTTATGATTTAAAAACAAAGATTTAACCGGAAAAATTCGTTTTTGGTTCGTTTAACTCCTTTCTTGGACCAAGATCCCTTGTATAACCCGTATACATCACTTGATCATGCAAGAATCGGTTTTCATCATTGAAACCTCATTTTCTTGCAAATAAACTCAAGAAACGAAGATGAACACGTGAATAACTCGATCTTTACCTTGTTTTTTCTTGCTAGAACTCTCGGTTTTTAGGTCATGAACTTGAGAGAAAATGAAGATTGTTGAATGGTTGGATGAAAAAAAGAAATGAAAGGCTAGGGGTGTTACCCCAAGCCGATCGGACCACATAGGGGGGTGGGGTGGGACCCACTTCTCCTTTCTTAGCCACATGTTTGGATTTCAGGAATCCGGATAATGTTTTGGATAATCTGGTTCAGTTCATTTTTCGGTTAAATGTCTAATTCGGCTTAAAACGAGGTTAAAACGGTCGTTTTCGGCTTAAAATTGAAATTTATATAAAACCACTTTAAAAACTTTAAAAACTTAAACCATGACATTTATTAACTTAAAACATCATATTATTAATAATTGCGCATCTTTTTCGGCTTGATCGATCGTCTCTTGCTTGGTCTGGTATTAAAGGTTTCGTTTAACGTACCGACGTACCATTAAATCGAAAAATTGTTTTTCTGTGCCGTACTTTACTTATCCCGAAGCATTAATGCTTCGTAAAATCACTAAATATTATAGATATCGTCTATAATTGAACCCTCGATTCGTTCGGGTTTCAATAACCATCAATCGATTAATCGCATATTCAATACGATGAACTATATATTCGCGTACAATTACTATGGTAATTCATGTACCCGACATTAAATATAACGTAACTATTGTCTACCGGTTAGGGTATACCTGGTTTCGTCGGAATCGTTACATTCTCCCCCCGTTAAAAAAATTTCGTCCTCGAAATTTTACACGCCCACTATCCCCTTCCGAGGGAAAGGTGGGGGTTTTTCCTTCAGAATTCACCCTCGTGTTACCAGGTATAATCTGGTCCTCACTGTGAATCCCCCTTAATCTTAATCAATAAAGCTTGGTATGTCCAAACTGTTTAGTTTTCCCGTCTACTATCTCTACAGAATTATTTATCATATCAAGCATGTCTTCTATGAGTACCTCCATTACTGGTACTTTCGTTGCCTCATCGCTTAGGTACTTTTCAATCCGTATACATGGCAAAACGTCATGTATAGTACTTAGCCCCTGGAGTACTTTAATCGATAAACTAAATGACCAATCATGGAGATAGTCTCATGAGGTCCAATATATTAAGGAGCTATTTTCGGTTTTGCCAAACCTCATATCACCTATCTAAGGTGATGCCTTAAAATGCCTTGTCACCTCCTCCCAGTGACAATGGTTTCCTTTGAATATTGGCATAAATCCTTTGCCAATCTCGCGCTGCTTTCAACTTATCTTAAATATTATAAATCCGATTGGTTGATTCTCGAATCGATTCAAATCTTATGGCTTGAGTGACGCCCATTTTCAATTTAACAAATTGGTGATAATTACTTCACCCATAGAAAGCTTCAAGCTCTCGATGCTTCCTTCACTGCCTTCCAATAATGGAAGTAGGATGACTATTTCGATCTGAGATAATTGAAAATGGTACTCCACGACGAGATACCATTTCACCGTCATGAACTTGGGCGAGAATTCATTGTGGTAATCGTCATGGATTGGGATGAAATGCGAGGATTGGTTAATCGATCCGCGATTACCCAAATTGCATCATGTCCTCGGGACGTCTTAGGGAGATGTGTCACAAAATCCATCGTGATTTGCTCCCACTTCAATTCAGGAACTTCCGGTTGTTTTAATATCACAATTCTCGCAAAAGTCGTAAACTTACCGACATACGTTGCTATATCCTTTTTCATACCCGGTCACCAGAAGATCTCCTTCACATCCTTGTACATCTTATCCGATCCCGGATGTATGGAATATTTCGATCTATGCGCTTCGTTTATAATTCACGAAGGTCATGGAGGGTCGGGATCCAAACCCGATTTTTGAAATAGAGAATTTTGTCCACACGCTGTTCGAAATTCTTCTCATTGCCGTAAAGTCCCTCCTTTTCCAATTGTTCCACTTTCAATGCCTCACGTTGAGCGACTCGAATCAGTTCCGAAAGGTTCGACTGGACTACCATCCCCAGTGCTCGCACTCGCAATGGCTTAACCCGATCTTTCCTACTCAAGGCATCGGCTACGACGTTAGCCTTGCCGAGGTGTTAACGGATGTCACAGTCATAATCGCTTAACAACTCGACCCATCTTCGTTGCCTCATATTCAGTTCTTTCTGATCGAATATGTGCTGCAAACTTTTATGATCGGTGAAGATGGTGCACTTCGTACCATAGAGATAATGTCTCCAGATTTTAAGTGCGAAGATAATCGCTCCCAGTTCTAAGTCATGAGTAGTGTAATGTTTCTCGTGTACTTTTAACTGTCGGGAAGCATAGGCTATAACCTTATTATTCTGCATCAGCACGCATCCTAACTCTCTACGCGATGCGTCACAATACGCGACAAAACCATCGTCTCCATCGGGGAGACTTAAAATCGGCGCTTGGCACAATTTTTGCTTTAACGTTTGAAACGCCGTTTCCTGCTCTTCTCCCCATTCATACTTTCGATCCTTTTGAATCAGAAGAGTTAACGGTTGGGCGATACTGGGAAAAGTTCTCTATAAATCGACGATAATATCCAACTACGCCTAAGAATTGGCGGATTTCCTTTGGCGCCTTGGGTGACTGCCAATTTTAATGGTTTCTATCTTATTTGGATCTACGTGAAATCCTTGTTGCTTTACAACATGACCAAGGGATTATGCTTTCTGTATTCAAAATCACATCTCGAAAACTTCGCGTACAACTCCTCTTGCTTTAACACTTCCACAATTTCCCTTAACCGTCGTTCGTGTTCTTCTTTACGTTGCAAATATATCAAAATATCATCAATGAATGCTATGACAAATTTGTCAAAATAAGGTTTACAGACTCGGTTCATGAGTTCCATGAACACTGCCTGCGCATTTGTTAGTCCGAAAGGCATAACTAAGAACTCGTAATGGCCGTAGCGAGTCCGAAACGCTGTTGTTGCAACGTCTTTCTCATGGATTTTTCATTTGGTGATAACTATATCTAAGATCAATTTTCTAAAAATAAATCGCCCCTTGCAGTTGGTTAAGCAGATCATTTACTTCGAAGAAGTGAATACCTATTCTTGGTCGTCACTTTATTCAATTCTCCCTAATCAATACATATCCTAACACTTCCGTCCTTCATTTCCCAAATAACACTGGTGCACCCCATGGTGACTAACTAGGTCGTATAAAACCTTATCCAATAATTCTTGCATTTCAGTTGGTGTAAGTCGGTAAGATTGCTTTAGCAACAGGGCCAGCTTGAGGTATTAAATCGATTCTGAATTCGACCTGTCGGGTTGGCGGTAATCCAGGAAGTTCTTCTGGGAAAACTTCTGGATATTTACGTATCACCGAAACATCTTCTATATGTTTTCTTTTAAATCATACACTTTTCTTTGTATCAAATCGCTTCATCGTCCGAAAGAGAGCTTCTAATCATCCTCTTTTCATATTTGATTTCAGCTTCATGTTGAGTTAGCCAATCCATGATAACTATTACGTCAAAACTTCTTAACTTTACTGGTCGTAGGTTGATAAGGAAAGGTTAATCGTTCAGAATAATAGGACAATTCCGAACAATTTAGTTAACCATTAGGGGTTTACCATTAGCGATTCTACAGTATAGGGTTCTATAGTTTCACTAATCGGCATCTTTCCAAATGATAGGAGGTTAACAGGAACTAACTTCTATCGACGACCGTAAGAATATCATTGAAGCCTATTGATTTAAAACTACAACATACTTAATACCACCTTTGGATCATGACGTGCTTTATTCGAATTACTCACAAAAGCACGGCTCCTTGCTTGATCAGAGGTTGATGCTGTCATAAGGTTCATCTTCCAACGACACCTTGGTTCAACTTTGGGCAATTTCTCTTGAAACGTTCTGTACTGCCACATTCATAGCAAGTACAACTGTTTGGTATAATTTGATTTCTTTGGATGGATTATTATTGAAGTTGTTGGGTTCGGAGTGGTTGTACACGAATGGGTTGGGGTTGCCGGTTCACATGGCTTCAATTGGTTCTACAAATGGGGCATTACGTCCATCTTTACCACACCTGTGGCCTACTATCACTCGACATTCTTCTTCCTGCCGATAACCATATTTTCCACATTTAGGGAAGGACCCTTCATCCGGTCCATGCTTTCACACCAGAACTAGTCTTAGTATAATTCTGGGTTGTAGGACATACCTACTTATTCAAGAGCCTATCTTGCACTATTCCTTTATCATTTCTCTTCTTTAACACTCGACGTCTCACCTAACGTCATTCCAATCCGCTTCCCATAGAGTCAAATATATCAATGCTGGTTTGTGACACAACCCTTCCAAAGGTCGTATATTTTACAGGATTGACTATACTCCTTATCGATGGAGTTAGTCCCCAATATAGCGCTCACTTCGCTTAGTTTCAGGAGTAATTAGCCATGTTACTAGACATGACAATTCCTTCAAACGATTAGCGTGTTCTAAGTGATCAGCACACAACATTTCTATCTTCCATAGCTCAGTTTCCAATCTCTGAACTTAATTACTCGAATAAAAGTGCTCTAGCACAAGAATTTTAAATTCTGCCCATATCATCTGAGTAATAATTTTCTAACTATAATTTTGTACCATCGTGTTCCATCACGATACAACATAATCTACCAACATATCTGTAGCATATTTCACTACACAATGTTCTAGACTCTTGCCAATATACTTAACCATTTCGATCTTTTCTATCCATTCGCTAACCTATCCCTCCCTTTACCATCAGTAAACTATTAATAATTTCCTTAACACAATCAACAAACATATCCTTCATACCGAATCTAATTCATTACGACTACTATTCCTGTTTAGTTTATAACTAATACTTGTAGTCATAATAGTATTCGGTGGAACATTATCACTCTTAGTAATAACACTAAGAATTGAAACATTCATATTCATGTGATTGCTCGATCTATAATTCTGCGATCACATTTGCATCAACACTAGCAGTGATCTGTGATACGACATTCGGTATCATCATCTGCTATCTTTGAGCAAACAACTGAATCATATCAATCTCCATCATTGGAGTTACTCTTTTTATGTCATTCTGCCGTACCCATCCCTTACGCAGTAATCAATACTAATCTCACCGTATAATTCGTTACCAGCTCAATCATAACAGCAGGTACACATACACACCAAATATTATCACACATATTACATATACCAGTATCTAGTATATATGTCACACAAATATAATAACATATGGACTTAACCTGACGTCGGTTAACGTTTAAATATGTTTCATAACCCTTGTCACCAACTGACATATAGATCTTTCTCAACAAAGATTAGTGTTTAATATGCTTGATTTCAATATCCTTCTGCATATCAGCATAACCGATACATGCTCACCGTGTGCACCAAACGGTTACGTACCACGGAGTTATAATATCCGTGTCTGTCTGTATAACCGGCATACACGGTATACCACCTACGAATGAACAACCAACTATGCTATAATGATTCCAGCACCTCTTGGTGTATGGGTAATCATTCTATTCGAGTATACATGGGTATAGGCATCTAACGGATGTAAGGATAACATAGGGAGTTGCAAGGTTCAAGGTAATTGCGCAACCCATGTTGCCTTCAAATATTATCAATTACTATTATGGGAAACTCTATCACTTGCTCAGTCAATGTCCTCAGGCGTTCTAGGTTCGCTAAAATTGGTAATTCTCGATCTGGAGGTGGTATGTCTCATATGTTTAAGAGTGAAAAATACACATATATATTTCTATATATATTATTTTTATCTGCTCATTTATTATCAAATTTATTATTATTATTATTATTTTATTTTATTTTATTTATTTTTATTTTTATTTTTTTTTATTTTTTTACATTAATGGAATAGGAATGGGTTCAGGTACAGATCCGTCCGTACGTGAGGGTCGGCGGTTCGGGTGAACATAGGGGGTTATTAAGATATACGGTACCGGTGTTGGTAGGGTAAGGGATTTATTAATTTTGGTTGGGAGTGACGGTTACTAGATATTTCTGGTTAATGTCAAACGGGAGATCTAACTTGGTACTATCATAACTATGGCCCGATAAGTCAGACTTATCATCATCCGATGCTCTAGGAATTTCAGCATCCTCGGTACTTTCATTATTCCATCCCCCGGTTCCTTATCCGGGTCCTATTTCACAATACATGTACCCAGAAGATATGTACATATATATATACACATTAGCACGTATAAATAATATTATATACTTTACACATATGTTGCCATTTTTACCTATTAATGTACCCAGTGACTTCCCCTGAATTCCCTCGTGCGGACAAGTCTGTTATTATGTTCCGGACCATAATGACTCACTTGTCCATCCAAGTTCATCCAGATCCCGTCACTATATATTATTAGTTGATATTCAGATCTTATAATACTTGAGCTACTGGTTATATTTTAGGTATCTTTTAAAGACATACTAAATCTTTATAACCAATAGCTCTGATACCAAGTTCTGTAACACCCCGTAACCGCAGCGGAAACGTAAACGGGGCGCAACAGACACCTCTGATATCAACCACATTGTTTATAAAGAAAACTGAATACATTAATATACTTCAAAATTACATTATCTCATATTTCGTTACCGTCTAGGTGATACACACATCATACAATACGATACATAATTCTATTTATTATAATGTATTCTGACATCCCGCACGCAAATCTTACACACATCAAGCACTTAGCACGTAAGCAATCACTTCATCTTAGTTGTACCTGAAAAGCATGTGAGAAAACGGGTCAACTACGAATAGTTGGTGAGTTTCACAATTTGAGTAAACCATGATAAATCCATATCATAATATAATATTATCGATGTAATTATGCTGAGCCCACAAGTGAAACCTCTGACTATCCACATACAACCCCGCGGCATACTCCGCCCACGAACCTGCCCCAAACCGCTATGTCTAACATTACATAGCAAAATATATACAACAACAAAATAGACATGTGCAACTGGCTGGGAAACATCAGCAAATCCATGCCGGACCAGTTGGGTTTGTCAGACCAATAGTACTATCCACACTCTACCGGCTTTCAGTTAATCACTCGTGTTCCGGGGCCTTAGAATGTTAGCAACTCAGACAATTACCATCTTAATACATTTCCGTACGATTCCTGTACAATAAATTATATATAAATCCACGCAAATCCATGCGTTCAGTATGTACTTAAACATTTCAGTAGTAACATGCTTCCGCCCCGAGAAAATATTTAAAAACAGTTCAGAAAAAGGGGCTTGTGAAACTCACCTTAGCACATGCAAGCAGGTAACAAATCATTATCAGTTAACACGTCCAATCTGTAATATGATCCCTACGATCGTTATTATACAATTATTGTTTATATAATCTTTAACCGTGTTAACCGGTACATCTGGGGACACTGTTAACCCAGTACTGTACCCATTCCGGGGGCAATGTTAACCCAGAAACACTTCTCCGGACTCAGATTGTGATATCGTTTAGAGTTCACTAGTCAAATTTCTATTAGTCGTTTTTCCCGCTTTGCGTGCCTAGCACGGTTATCCGTTTTTACGTTTCAAAAATGAGTTTGGTCACACACGACCCGAAAATAGTTGTTGACTGACAATTTAATTAATGTTGTGAAATTAGAGCTCGGTTTAGACGCCCCGATTGGCCGCGGGACCCGTTTCCGTCTTTAGTGCACCGGAAACTGTTAAATCGTTTAAAATTACCCAAATCATCCGAATTATTTTCGGATGATTTATTTTTACTTGTTTAACTCAGTTATATGAAAATAGTTCATTTTTAGGGTTTTTATACACCAGTCAGCTCGTTTAGACGAACTTTACCGGTTTACGCGTTTTAAGCTTTAAAAGTTTGTTTCTATTTTCTTTTTAGCACAAATAATTATCCGTTTAGTCTCGGATCTTGAAATTTTGCACAAATCACTTTTTGACAGTGGGGAATTTTATAAAAATATTTCCAGAATTAATTTTTATATTTAAAATTTATTTATCTATTTTTAAACACCATTTAAACTCTAAATATGTCGTAAATACCAAACGACCTTAAAAAAATCCCAAATTTTTCCTGGATAACCCCTGCCATCCACATGACTATTTTTTCAGAACCAAAATATCTTTTTACATGCCATATTCACTAAAACCGAGCTAGAAAACCCTAGAACTCGTTTAACCGAAAAGCCTACTTAGACTTCTCCAACTGACCTAAAATTTTGTGTGTGACTTTTACATGATATAAAAAGCTTATCTACAATTTTCCAGAATTTTTCATGATATTTAACTATTTTTCACCATTTTTAGCCAAAACGAGCATTAAATTCACCAAATATTCATCCTTTGTCCAAAAATTACCAAAAATTCACAGAACTCATATTTTCATGTATTTAACACCTCTGTAAAATTTCATGACCTAACTCTAAACCATCCACAATCTGTCCAAAAATCCATAACCGAACACAAACCGAACTACCTTGTGTTTCTAGCTTCAAATCGCAAGGATCTCGCTTTTTAGCCTTTGCTAATAACTAGATACAACATCTACAAGCACAATAACACCACACCAAGCAAGTTACACCCACAATCAAGCCATTTCTTTCATGGTTTCGGTTATGATTTAAAAACAAAGATTTAACCGTAAAAATTCGTTTTTGGTTCGTTTAACTCCTTTCTTGGACCAAGATCCCTTGTATAACCCGTATACATCACTTGATCATGCAAGAATCGGTTTTCATCATTGAAACCTCATTTTCTTGCAAATAAACTCAAGAAACGAAGATGAACACGTGAATAACTCGATCTTTACCTTGTTTTTCTTGCTAGAACTCTCGGTTTTTAGGTCATGAACTTGAGAGAAAATGAAGATTGTTGAATGGTTGGATGAAAAAAAGAAATGAAAGGCTAGGGGTGTTACCCCTAGCCGATCGGACCACATAGGGGGGTGGGGTGGGACCCACTTCTCCTTTCTTAGCCATATGTTTGGATTTCAGGAATCCGGATAATGTTTTGGATAATCTGGTTCAGTTCGTTTTTCGGTTAAATGTCTAATTCGGCTTAAAACGAGGTTAAAACGGTCGTTTTCGGCTTAAAAATGAAATTTATATAAAACCACTTTAAAAACTTAAACCATGACATTTATTAACTTAAAACATCATATTATTAATAATTGCGCATCTTTTTCGGCTTGATCGATCGTCTCTTGCTTGGTGTGGTATTAAAGGTTTCGTTTAACGTACCGACGTACCATTAAATCGAAAATTCTTTTTCTGTGCCGTACTTTACTTATCCCGAATGCTCCGTAAAATCACTAAATATTATAGATATCGTCTATAATTGAACCCTCGATTCGTTCGGGTTTCAATAACCATCAATCGATTAATCGCATATTCAATACGATGAATTATATATTCACGTACAATTACTATGGTAATTCATGTACCCGACGTTAAATATAACGTAACTATTGTCTACCGGTTAGGGTATACCTGGTTTCGTCGGAATCGTTACACTTTCTGCATATACGAGAGGCCATCTCGTCAGAAACGTTAGCAAGTATGTTCAAAAAGGAGGTTGTGGCTAAACACGGAGTGCCGTTATCAATCGTGTCTGACACGAATACACGCTTTACTTCGAGGTTCTGGAAGAAGTTCCATGAAGCCATGGGAATAAGGTTGAACATCAGTACGGCATATTATCCTCAAACAGATGGGCAGTCCGAACGGACTATACAACCCTTGAGGATATGCTAGGTGCTTGTGTTTTAGACTTTGGAGGAAGTTGGGATGACCATCTGCATCTGGCAGAGTTCTCTTATAACAACAGCTACCATTCGAGTATTGGTATGCCACCATTCGAGATGTTGTATCGTAGACGTTATAGAACTCATGTATGTTGGGAGATATTGGTCAGAAAGAGATAGGAAGTCTAGAAGTTGTGTAAGAAACCTCTTCAAAGTTCGATCAGATCAAGGAAAGGATGAAAGCTGCCCAAGACCGTTAGAAGTCGTATGCTGATAAGCGGCGATGACCCATCAAGTTTAACATTGGTGACAATGTGCTTCTCAAGGTCTCGCCTTGGAAGGAAATTATTTGTTTCATAAATAGAGGGAAGTTAAGTCAAAGGTACATTGGACCGTTTAAGATTGTCGATCGTGTTGGTGAAGTAGCTTACAGATTGGATTTGCTTGAAGACTTAGAAGGAATTCACTCTACTTTTCATGTTTCTCACTTGAGGAAATGTCTGTCTGATGACACGTCCCACGTGCAGTTGATAGACATCTAAGTTGACGAAAAGTTGAACTACATCGAGCAGCCTACTGAGATAGCGGACCATAAGGAAATGTAGCTTCGTCATAAAGTTATTCCTTTAGTGAAAGTGATATGGAATCATCGCAAAGGTTCGGATGCTACTTGGGAAGTTAAGGATGAGATGCGCAAGTTTTACCCAGGCTTGTTTAGGTAGGAGTTAGGTTTCGGGGACGAAATCTCTTTTAAGGAAGGTACACTTGTAACATCCCGAATTTCTAAGAATGATATTTAATATATTTATTTATGTTGGAAAAAGTTTACTTGAGTTAGTGGAGATATAATAATAAAATAATAAAGATGGAAGGTTAAATAGCCTAATTAGATGAAATTAAATATGGACCAAAAAATAAAGATGGACCTAAGTTCCATGGGCTTAAAGGAGTATAAATACCCCTTAAACCCTAATCCTTTCCATTTCCATCCATCTCTACACCATAGCCTACACCATCAAAAACATACACTTAAGCCAAACGATCTGAGACCAACGGGTAAGAAATGATTCATCTCAGTTGTACAAATATATTATAACCCGACTTTGCAGCCCTAGGATGCCGTATGAGTCGTTTGGATCTAGATTTGGCTTTGTTAGGGCATTTAATCAACCAAAAACAAGCTTAAATACCACCTTAGCTCAGATCTGGACACTCAAAAGCTACCTAGACTATAAACGATCAAACCCCGATCAACCATGGTGGTTAACGGCGGCTGACGGCGCCGGAATAGAAGAAAACCCCAAAAACGCGTTTATGATCGCTTAAAAGTGATTATATGGCGTATAAGTATACGCCGTATATGTACAGTAGCGTGTATGTATGCATGTTCCGTGTATGTATGGTAGCGTGTATGTATGCATATTCCGTATATGTATGGTGTGTGTATGTATGCATGTTTCGTATATGTATGGTAGCGTGTATGTATGCCTATTCTGTATATGTATGGTAGCGTGTATGTATGCATGTTTCGTATATGTATGGTAACGTGTATCCATGTTCCATACATGTATGGTCGAGTGTATGTGTGCATATTCCGTATATGTATGATAGCGTGTATGTATTCATGTATGTCGTATATGTATGCAACGTGTATGTATGGCTTATACGCTAAGGGTTGACTTATGCGCTAAGACAACTTATAAGTTGGGAGAAAGACTTATACGCCATAGCAGCTTATACGCTAGAATTAATGGTTTTATGAATAAACGAACGATAAACAACGTATACGTACGTAAACGAAAGACACGAACTTGTATGAAATAAGAAATAATTAATAATGAAATGTAACGTTTAAAATGAAGATTTGAATTGATTAATAATTGAACTTCGGTTTTTGGATGAGGTTTTTATCATTAATTCGTATATGTTACCCCCAAAATATGAAATATGACACTATTAAGTGACAATATTATCATTAATTCATTCAAAGACATCAAGTACACAAGTTGTTGCAAATAAAGAAATTACAATGAAAATGAAACATTCAACTCTTATTTAAAATATCCTAGGTCTAGTGTTTTCATCCGTTTCATCCTCTACTTTTACATATGACATATATATAAAATAATTTCAAATAACTTAATAGTTGGGGAGTTCACAAAGTTTAAATACTACATAAAAACCATATAATTCCGTGAAAACTTGTGAAAAGTAAATAAGGGTTCATTACACTGGAATCAAATATCCTGAGTGTAAAGAATAAATGAAGGTCTTTTCCAGTTGGGATTGTGCACCAACGTACTTAGATCGTGGTCCCTTTTTCACTCGGAACACGGTCCTGAGTGCAAAGGGGGGCGTATAATCATACTTATCGAAGAAATCCATGCACGTAGTATTTGAGCAAGTAACAAGTAAACACACAAGTCCATGATGCGAATTGTAGTTTGTTAAAGAATAAATAAGAAAATGGTTAAAATACGATATGTATGTTACCCCCAAAATATGTAAAACGTTAAAAATGGGTGTGAGAAACTCACCTTTGAAATTGGGAGGTAACTTGGAATAATAAGCGAAGATGCGTTAAAGGAACCGAAGCGGTCGAATCTCACAAACTATATATAAAATTAAAGAAAGTACAAATGTAAACGCTAACTAGCGGGATTATAGAAAATAGATTGATTTAGTTTTATGATAGATATATTTTAGGATATTTTAGCATTTAACTTTAACGAAAATTCAACGGTTTGTTATTACATATTATTTTAATTACAGGATTAATACTAAGTTTAAATATTATAATGTTTACGAAATTTCGGTGTTAACGGTATATTTTATTTTTGGAAGAAACGAATACGTTAACGAATTTTAAAGTATACGACGATAATATATATATTTAATTTACAGGTTTTATCAAGTGTTGTCGGGTTTTGGAAGATTGGTTTTTAAATGGAAAAAAAAACTAAAATAATTTATAACAATCTTTATTTGTCTTAAAAATATTTTACTTGATTTATAAAGATTTATAAGTATATATATATGGTAGGGATCCTAAGAGAATCATTGGGTTTTTAAGAACTATGAGAACCAATATGGGCCACTAACTAAGAAAATTAAGGATTTTTAAAGATAATGGCATTTCTATAAATAAAATTAAATTGAAAGGTCTATGTTGTAAATTCATATGTTATGTTTACAAACAGATCTTAACCCAACTTTGAAAAACAAAATCACTTTCTTCTTTCTTTATGCATATGAACGACCACTGGCTAGGGTTTCTCTAATAATCACCTCATCGATTTGTTGAAACCATCATAGTCGTTGGAGGTTAGCCGGAAATAGCTCACCGGTGGAACTAAACGGGATGGCTTAGGTGTCTTCATAGTGGAACGTTGCAGAGTTCGATTTGCGAGGGCAAGAGGATAAGAGGCATACGAGGAAGATTAAGCTGTCGGGGTTTTAGGTACGATCTTATACTTAATCTTTATATGTTTTCTGTAACATCCTACTTTTGGCTATAATAAATTAATTAAATTTCGTTTATTCTATAAAGTGTCGTGTGTTGGTTTACATAAATAAACTATAAGATGATGGGCTTATACTTTAAAAGATGGAATAAGAGATGGAATGGGTCTTAGGTCCATGGGCTTAAGGGAGTATAAATACCCCTTGAACCCTAAACCTTTCCATTTAATCTATCTCTACACCCTAGCATACACCATAAAAAACATACACAAACACTATCCTATAACTCGAGTCAAGATCTGAAGGCGAAAACTCGAGATTATTGGTGCTAGAACGTGGAAACGAACCAAGACAACATCAAGGCTTAACCATATTCCAAATTTGACTCGTTTAAGGTACGTTTATGATTGGAAATCGTTCGTTTAGGTTCGGATTGGTTTGGGAAATCACATATTCGTATTAGTATGTTGAAAACGAATCCGACACAGCAAATATTACTGAAATCTATTAACGATTGATAGGTTAATTGAAAACCTAAAAGAACCCGTAGCATATAGCCGAAATCGCACCCCATAACCATGAATATTTGGACGAACAAAGGGTTAGGGTTTGTAGGCGCTGTAATTCCAAATCCGTTGATACCTAAATCGTGTTATTTGGTTAAGAAACGAAGGTTTATTTGCAGATCTAAGATCTGTTGACTAATTGTTGTTCTTCATTTTTGACTTTGACCCTGAGTCAAAGTCTGGATAAGATTGGTGTAAGGTAACGAATCAAATAACCAATTCGTTAAGGCAAGATAACGAATCAGTTCTCCAATTCGTTATATCCAAACAACGAACCAGTTCACCCATTCGTTATGCCCAAATAACGAACTAGACAGCGAACCAGATAACGAATCAGGCAATTCGTTACTCGGTAATTCGTTACGAATAATGTAACGAATCAGGATTTTTCAGATAACGAATTGGAATGACGAAGTTAACGAACTAGATTATGAAAGTAACGAATTAGGCTTAATTCGTTATAGAGATTGAGTTAGCGAAGTAGAAAATAATTTAAAATCCTAATGGAAAATGTGTTAAGACAGTTAATGAAAATAAAATTTTTCCAAGCTGACCTGGAAGCTTAACCCCAGCCAGGGGCTCTGCCCCTTGGACCCCGCTAGGGGCTGCCGCCCCTAGAACCATGCTGCCAGGGGTGCTGCCCCCGGACCCCCGTTCGTTGTGGGTTACACAAAGATAGAAATGCGATATGAGTAGTAATAGTTAACTGATACATGTAAATATTATACAGTTAGCCGTGCACAGCTCAAGAAGGGAATAACTATTAACGGTGAACGTAACCGCATTCAGGTGAGTTCTAGCCCCATTCCTGTTACGTTTTCGGGGCTGTGTGCATACTCGATGTGATTAGTTAATACCCTTATCCTAAGAGATAAGTGTATGCTATCTATGTATTATGTGAAAGGTGTGAATGATTGTTGTCGGTGCGTGAACGATCTTCGGATATTGCACGTATTGACAAGTTATGATTATGGATATAATGTTGTGTATAATGTATGAATGATATGTGCGTATGTTATGAATGAACGTAAGAGATAGCCAGGTACAGAAGAAAGGGACTGAGCCCTAATAATACTTAAGGCAGAAAGGGACTGAGCCCTAATAATACTCAAGGCAGAAAAAGGAACCGAGCCCTAATAATACTCGAGGAAGTAGGGCGTAATGCTCTTTAAAACGAATAAGTATGTAAGTATTGATAGATGCAAAGTATGTAAAGAAAGAATAAAAGAAAGAATGTATATATTTATATATGTACGAAAGAAAGATGAGCAGGTTAAGAATATAATATGTATCTTCGGATGCGTATGTATAAGTAGGTGAAAGTATTGTATATTACCTGCTTAACTAAAACTCACTCAGCGTAGCTGACTTTTAGTATGCACGCAGGTGAGTAGAATGAGACAGCTGGCTTGAGCGAAGGCACATGGCAGAAGAATAAGAGTCTGGCATCTGAAGACTTAAGACGTTTATGTTTAATGTTATGATATCTTGAAAGACAAGAATGTTTATTTTAAGACAAGTTATGGATTTATGTGTAACGTTTTATGAATGTTTTAATGTTCCGCGAATGTTTTAATTAACTCTGATTTTCAGAACTGTGTTTATGAGTAAATCCAACGTCCCACATAGGGCACAGGTAACGGGGCCTTAAATTTCCATAATCAGGATCTATAAGGTTTGATTATCTGAAATTTCGAGGTATTAATCAACTTTTTGTAGATTGGTTTATCTGAAAATGCGATTTTGTTCGCGTTAAAAATCTTCTGGTGTTCCACTGGTATAGCTCTAGTGACTTTCATCAAGTTTTTCATTTACTAATTTAATTATTATAAATGAACTTGAAATAGAAAATTTCACTTTATTTCTACTGTTACTAATTTTTTCTTGCATTCCTATTAAGATATGTTAATATCTATGAATTAGATAACTGATTTAGTTGAGTAGTGTTATGTGTATCTGTTAAGTAGTAGACATAGAGATCTAATATCAAACCTTGCATAGATATGTTAACTAGCATAAATAGAGCTTTAATATCAATTCAATATGGTACAGTGTGCCATATACGAACTGAATATTGAATATACATATATATATGTATATATATAAATTAAATAAAGGTAGAAATTAATATATATTAAATATACTGAATTGATTATTGATTACTGAATATTGAATAAATGGTTGTTTATAACAACATAAAAGTTATACATATATAGTGTGTTTGGTAATTGTAGCTTGTGTATGTTATACATATGTGTATGGTGAGTTATAAGTTTTGTTTGTGCAAATGTATATAATAAGTTAGCGTTTGGCACTTATAGCTTTTGTATGTTGTCCTTATATATATATATATATAATGAGTAGCAATTATAAGGTTGAAATATTTGTACATATGTGTATATTCAACAATTGTTATGGTAATTGTGGATTGTGTATGTAATACATATGTGTCTTGTGAGTAATTGTTATATATGTACATATGTGTATCATAAGTTGCTATTTGGTACTTGTAACTTTTTTATTTTGTACTTATACGTATAATAAGTAGTAGTTAAAAGGTAAAAAAAAAGTGTGTTCATGTGTATAATGATCACTTATTATGGTAAGTGTAGCTTGTGTATGTTATACATATGTATTGTGAGTAATTGTTCGGTTTGTACATATATGTATAATAAGTTGGTGTTTGATACTTGTAGCTTTTGTATGTTGTACATATATGTTTGATGAGTAGCAACTATAAGATTAAAATGCTTGTACATATGTGTATATTGATCAGTTGTTATAGTAATTGTAGCTTGTCTATGTTGTTATACATATGTGCAAGGTGAGTAATTGTTCTCAATGTACATATGTGTATAATAAGTTGGTGTTGGATACTTTTTGGATATGCGTGTGTTTGATTTTTGCTTAGGGTGTTAAAAGATCAAGTGTGACATGATATACATACATATATGCATAATAGTCCTACTAAAAAAATGTGTTAATAAATATAATATGTATACAAATGTATAATTTGCTAATACACATACTAGTATAAGGTAGTGTTTGGTATTTGTAGCTTTTGTGCATTTTACTTATATGTATAATGAGTAGTAGTTATAAGGTTAAAAAATGTGTGTATATATGTGTATAAGGATCAGTGGTTATGATAATTGTAATTCGTGTACGTTATGCATATGTGTATAATTTTTGTTTGTACATATTTGTATAATAAGTTAGCGCTTGGTACTTTTAGCTTTTATATGTTGTACCTGTATAATCAGTACTAATATAATGTTAATTCTTATGGATTGTGTGTGTTATGCATATGTGTATAGTGAGTCATAGTATTGTTTGTACTATTTAGTGTAGTTAGTGGTAATAACAAGTTTTTGTTTATAAATTTAGGTGCACATCGAGAAAATACATAAGTTGAGGAGTGTTCATTATGTAAAAGGTGGAAACGTGAAATGGGATTGTGGGTTCTCAGCCAAGGCAAAGAAGAAAAAATCAAGCAAAACTTACTACACTTAAGAAAAAATATGCATTGTATCTTAGAATTTGTCGAAATCAATTTCATAACTTTTTGTTTGATTAAGTAATAGTAAAGCACGTTGATGCTATCTGTGGCTTCTATATTTTAGTGAATCTATCGTACGATATTTGGCACCTTTTTGTATAGGTGTTTGTTTGAAGTTTGCTCAGGGTGTGCAAAGGTCAAGTGTAGCGTAATGTATATATATATGTATAATAGCATACATGTTAGTATAAAATACATATTTGTATAATAAAGTTGAAATTATAAATTTGTAATATGTTAGAAAAAATGTGTTAATACATCTAATAAATGTACACAAGTGTATAATCTGCTAAATATACATACAAGTATAATCTGTAGTAGGTGGTTTTATTATTATAATTAAAAAGAAGAAAACATATGTAATATTACACAAAAAGTAAAAGTTTGACTATAGTTTGTTGCAAATGTATAATTTACTAAAATATACAAACATGTAAATTTCACATCATATACATATATGTATAATTTGTATATATTTATCATAACATAAACTAATAGTTTTATTCAAAACAAACAGTAATCCAATAAATATATATATATATATATATATATATATATATATATATATATATATATATATACCAATAGTAAAGTCAAAACTGAACATCAATGTAAAATATTAGTTAACAAAAGAACATAACCTAAAAAACTATATTCGAAATGAAGTAATTCACCTATTCTTCAATACCCTCATCTGTTTCTTCTACATTTGTTTCGTCATCTGTCTCTCTTACTCTCTTCCATGTATGTCTTATTTATGCCCTCATATGTTTCCAGTGGTCTTGGTGAGCAACAAGAAAAAAAAATATTTATTCTTTTCACTTGTTACAATGTAGTACAAAAGAATCTATATTGCCAACATTAATCTTACATAATTAATTAACAAAGTGATTATATATGTATTGTAACATCCTACTTTTAGTTATAATAATAACATAAATTTCATGTATTTTATAGTGTGTCGTGTATCGGTTTAGATAAATAGAATAATAGAAGGCGGGCTTGGACTTTAGAAGATGAAATAAGAAATGGAATGGGCCTTAGGTCCATGGGCTTAAGGGAGTATAAATACCCCTTAAACCCTAAACCTTTCCATTTCTATACATCTCTACACCATAGCCTACAGCTTGGAAAACACACACAAACCCGAACCAAGAACCGAAGGCGAGAACCCGAGCTTGTTGGTGCTGGAACGTCGTGACGGACCAAAACAACATCAAAGACCAGCTCGTGTTCGTAGTTCGACTCGTCTAAGGTACGTTTATGAGTAGAAATCATTCGTTTAGGTCTGGATTCATTTAAATAATCATAGATCTGTTTTGGTATGGCAAAAACGAATCCAACGAAGCTAAACATACTGAAATTGATTACAGTTTGATAGGTTAATTGTTAGTATGAAGAACCCGTAACATATATGCCCAAATCGCACCCCTTAAACATAATTATTTGGACGAACAAAGGGTTACGGTTTGTAGGCGCTGTAATTCCGAATCCAATGATACCAAAATCGTGATGTTTCGTTAAGAAACAAAGATTTAATTGCAGATCTAAGATCGGTTGACCAGTTCGTGTTCTTGATAATTTTGACTTTGACCTTAAGTCAAAATCTGGATAAGAACAAGGGTGATTCGTTATAATTGATCAATCGGTTACGCGTTCATAACGAATGGGACTAATTCGTGTGATTTAATAACGAATGAACCTTTAATTCGTTATCTGCCCATTCGTTATATCAAGATAACGAATCAGGTCACGTTAGATAACGAATTAGACTAGTGAACGAGGATAACGAACCAAGTGATTCGTTATTTACTCAATTCGTCATGATAAGGTAACGGACCAAGTGATGTAAAGTAATGAATTAAACTAATGAATCAGGCATTAATGATAACGAATTAGCCAACAAATTAGGCTTAATTCGTTATAGAGAATGAGTTAGCGAATTAGAAAATAGACCCCAGCCAGGGGCTCTGCCCCTTGGACCCAGCCAGGGGCTCTGTCCGTTGAGGGTTATAATTAGACTAGAGACGCGATATGGGTAGTGATATATAATTGATACGTGTAATTGTTATATAGTTAGTCGTGCACAGCTCAAGAAGGGGATTACCATAAACGTTGAACGTAACCGCATTCAGGTGAGTTTCTAGCCCCATTCCTTGTTATGTTTTCGGGGCTGTGTGCATACTCGATGTGTTTGTTAATACACTTATCCTAAGTAATAAGTGTATGCCTTATGTGATGATGTGAAATGTATGAATGATTGCTTGTTGGTTCGTGAACGATCTTCGGATATTGCACGTACCGTCAGGTTGTAAAGTTATGTATAATGTAAGTACGATATGTATGCTTATATGTATGAATGTGGTAAGGTCAATAAAAGAAGGAAAGGTATGGTTAGAAAGGGAACGGACTCTAGTAATATCCGCGAATGAAGGGAAGTAGGGAACGGACCCTAATAATATCCGCGAATGCAGGGTACGAGCTCTAATAATATCCGCGAATGTAGGGAACGGACCCTAATAATATCCGCGAATGTAGGGAACAGACCCTAATAATATCTGCGAATGTTCTAGGATGAGGTATATGTATATGTGTAGGTATTAAAGGAAAGAAAGAAGGTATGATAGTATGAACGTATGAAGGAAGGTAAAGAACTATGTATGTATACGTACTTTCGGGTACGTGTGTATGAATGTGTAAGGACGTATTATATGTTACCTGATTAACCAGAACTCACTTAGCGTAGCTGACTTTTAGTATGCACACAGGCTAATCGACTGAGACAGCTGGCTTGAGAGAGACACATGGCAATGCTGAAGAGGCTGGCATCTAAAGATTTGTCATGATGTTTTGATACTATGTTTTATGTTATGTTTTTAAAAGACAAGTTATGGATGTTTTTAATGGATGGTTGACATTTTATATTATTCCCTCTGATATTTAGAACTGTGTTTATGAGTAAATCCAACGTCCAAATGTGAGGCACCGGTAACGGGGCCTTACATGTATGTACAAATTAGAAATAAGTATAATATTATTGTACATAAGTGTACAGTCTATATATGTATTTACCTTGTACACACATGTTTTAAGTAGTAGTAATTGTACATATATGAATAAGTAATATTGAAATATACATATTACAAGTTATAGTATATTCATATATGCACAATATTATTATACATTTATGTACAATACATATAATGTGTGACAACGCCTAATACATACGTGTTTTATGTTGTAACAATACAGTTATGACTAATCAGTTTTTTTTAATCTTTGTACATGCATTTTCTGAGTTGTATTAAATTGAACATATATCTATGGATAGTGCATGTATTGCATTAAAATATACATATGTTTACAAAATGTTATTATATATTATTATACATATATATACAATATTATTATACATCATAATTTTTGAAGACTATCGAAGTTCCGGACATAAACTGAAATTTAACATAAAAACTACATGATTAAACTTGATGTTTAACCTCTTTAATCCAACCTCAAATCACTTTTAAAACTTCCAAGTCTCAATGTTATATTCCCATTTAGGGCGAGCAGAAATATGGATGACTCAAAGTTACCTAAAAACTACACCGAAATTTAAGTGAAAATGGTAATGATATGTTGCATAGCATTGGTCTTCGGGTCCCATATATATGCACTTTCGGATGCAGATCAGTCCTCGTGCCGTGACTGAGCAAAAAACATAAAACGTAAGACTATCTGAAATCAAGTTGTGTTTGAAACTTATAGAGACATTTAATCGAACAAATGGCGTGCATGTATTGAATACATGGAAGAAAGGTTAAAATTTATTCAATTGAAGCCCAAAATCAATTTGTGACACAAGTATCATCACTAATAAAAATAATTAACGGTTAATTGCTTTCTTTGCAATGCGAATTTAACCGTTTACCTAAAAAAATATTTGAACATTCTCAAGCCAATTAAAAATCTATCTTCTAATCAAGAACAATCTCAGTTGTTTAGTCTACAATCAAATTGATAAAATTGATAATGAAGAAGATCAAATTGGAACCTAAAAATTCACACACCAGGCATAACTTAATCAAATACATCAATCAGAAACCCATCGTTTCCTCAATGAATAATAATATGGTCAAATATGAAACCATAGAAAATCAAAAGTTGTGGATTTAGAAATTAAAATTCGATTGAAAATTGGACGGTGCAGATTCATAAAAGTGAAAACCTTAAAATGGCTCCTTTGTTATCATCAAACATCATACAGATTCTTACCAAAAAAGACTTTTCGCTGTCGTCGCAATGGCAGCTTTGGTCGTCACAAAAGTGGTTGTTACCGTTGAAATCACCATTATGTAAGGCCCCGTTACCGGTGCCTCACATTTGGACGTTGGATTTACTCATAAACGCAGTTCTTTCAATCAGAGTTAATTAAAACATTTAGCGGAAGAAATAAAACTAAAAACATTCGTTACAAACATCCATAATTTGTCTTTTAAAACATAACTTAATTTATAGTAAATAAATATAATGACAAATCTTCAGATGCCAGTCTCGTCCAATCCTGCCATGTGTCTTCCTCATGCTAACTGTTTCAATCTATTCACCTGCGTGCTGAGTGAGTTCTAGTTAATACAAGTAACATACAATACGTTCTTATATTACTTACTTAACCTCTTTTATTTTCTTTAGTACATACGTAAGTATATACCTTCGTTCTTACTTTCATACTTTCTTTCTTTATTACTTTCAAATTTTATCTTACTTTACATACATACTTCTACATTTTAAAGATCCTTTCGCCCTATAATCTCACAGATATTATTAGGGTCTGCCACCCTCCTTCACATATACTATTAGGTTCTGCCACCCTCCTTCACAGATATTATTTGGGGTCTGCCACCCTCTTTCACAGATATTATTAGCGTCTGTCACCCTCCTTCACAGATATTATTTGGGGTCTGCCACCCTCTTTCACAGATATTATTTGGGTCTGCCACCCTTTATCGTCAATTCCTCGTGTCATACTTTTCTTTTCTTTTATACTTTCATATACTTCCTTTACATACTCATAACCTATAACATATATACATCATACATACACATATATAATCAATCACATCTTTAAATTATCTCCTAACAGTACATGCAATATCCGAAGATCGTTCATATACCGTCAAGCAAACATTCATAACTTTCACATATATCATAATAGGCATACACTTACCACTTAAGGTAAGTGTATTAACTAATCACATCGAGTATGCACATAGCCCGAAAAACATAACAAGGAATGGGGCTAGAAACTCACCTGGATCCTGTTGCGTTCGCCGTTAATTGTTATCCGCTTCTTTAGTTGAGCACGGCTAACTGATAAATATATATTTTTGTTAATTAACCTTGTACTTGATTAAGTTGGTGTTTTAGTTAACCAAGGTATTCCTACGTTGGGCTTGTTTGTTTTAAATAGAACATGGGCTTAAGCTTGTAGGTTGAGCTAAGTCAGGCCTAACGGCCCATTACAGTATCTTGGTCAGCTGAGAACATTTGGCAAGGTTCCTACGTTGACCGAGATCCCAAGTTTGACCGAGACCATGAGCTGACCGAGAACACAAAGTTGGCGAGAACACATGTTCTTGACCGAGAACACGTGGTCACCAAGAACCTTCCTGGCCGAGAACTCCAAGGCAGAGAACTCGTGGCCGGAAACTCTTGTTGACTGCATGTTTGACCGAGAACCATATGGTTTGACCGAGAATTCTCGATTTTAGCCGAGAACCCCCAGTTCAGCTCATCTTTCTATCTTATGTTTTTACCTTGCCCAGTTAAGTTGTTCTATGGTTCAAATCATGAACTTTTAGCCCCTTCTCATCCTCATTCATAACCGTTTTACCCCCATTACTATCACGGCTTCAAGATCTATCCCGTTTTAGACATAAAGCTTAAACCTTTATAGAGTTACAACGTTATAGGCCAGATCTAGGGTTTCCTTTATGAACCGTACATAACCATAAGTTTGTTAAGTCCATTTTAATCCTCAATTTTGCAACTTTATGGTATAGCCATACTCGATTTACTATCCTACTAAGTTTCATGCAAAACCGACTTCGTTTACCCGTTCTTTTCACAAACCGAACACTACTCATTTTACCCGAAAGGAACCAACTAACCCGTTTATTATCAAGTTCATTACTTTATCAACAATCATGACCCAATCAATCATCTTACCAATTTTCATGTAAATCCGTTCATGAAAAGTAAGCCTTTTTAACAAAACGTACCTTTGAGGTTTTTGTATGAAATCACTCGGGATTCTCAAAACCATATCAAACGAACTCCGATTTGAGTGATTCAAGCGGCCACGGAACCGTCTCATCCCGATCTACAAACCTATCAGCTCACCTTTGCAGGAAACCGCCGCTACAGTCGCCGGAACAGCTGAACAGTTGCCGGAATCTTCACTTTTGAGCTGCTATGGTTTTGCTGACAAAAATCGGACTTCCCGACCTCTGATCGAAGATCTAATCAGTGGAAATCTTCATTTATATACCATGAACACTCCGTTAAAATTTGAGGCCGATCCGACAGCTAGATCTCCGAGAATCTTTGTGTCTTTGTGGGTGGTTTTCTCAAAAATGGGAATTGGGTTAAGTGTGTGTTTTGATGGTGTAGGCTATGGTGTGGAGATGTATGAAAATGGAAAAGATTAGGGTTTTAAGGGGTATTTATACTCCCTTAAGCCCATGGACCTTAGGCCCATCTTTCCTTTTTGGTCAATTGTTAATTACATCTAATTAGCCTACTTATCCTTCCATCTTAATAATTTTACTATTTTTCTATTAACTCAAGTAAACTTTTTCATCTTAAATAAATAATATATTAATTATTTATTCTTAGAAATTTCGGGATGTTACACATTATGTTGGCATTAAACTTCGCCGCCCATGATTTCCCGACGATTTGTTTAGAAGTTTATAAAGTTATGGGTGATCAGAGTTGAAGACATATCATATATACGTTCCCAATGTATCTTGATGTGAATAATTCCTTTTCTACCCTTCAAATATAATTTTAAACTTCCCAATTTTAAAAAAAAATTAAAGGCTAAGAATTGTTCTCAGGAGTTCTTAATTCTTAAATGGTTCCCATATGATCCCAGTCATATATATAGGTTTAAGTTCAAGAAATAAATCAAATTATTGCAAGAAATGAGAGAAATGAATATGAGCCACTAGTTTTATTTTAGGTTTTAAATATTTAAAAATAAATAAAAAAGATGTAAATGCAATAATAAATGCACCATCTCTCTCCAATTAATACAACTAAAATAACCAAAATAAATCTATCTTTAATTAATATATCTAACTAATTTAACTATAATAATTAAAAAGATAAAAACACTACTTTAGTTTTATTTTTTATTTACACATTCTTCATTTTATTTAACATAAATACAATTTATTCATATAATGCTATTCTTTATATTAAAAAATAATTTCCACTCAATTTATTAGCATGTTTATTAACACTAAATATCAAAACATAATATATATTTTTTTTTCCAATTGGTATGCCAATAAAAATTATTGTCATAAATAATAATAAAAAAATATCATATAAATGTTTCCATTAAATATAAACAATAAATATACAACCTACACAAAGTTATATAACCTACACTTGTTTTGAGCGATAAAAACGTACAACGTACAACATACAAAAGCATACAACTTACATATGTAATTCGACATCAACAATTATATAAACTACACAAAGATACACTTATCCTACACATGCGTAGGTTATATGTTTTTCGTATGTAGGTTATATGTTTTTTTATTCTTAGAACAAGTGTAAGTTATATGTTTTTGTGTAGGTTGTATATTTTTTATTGACATTTAATGCAAACATGTGTAAGATAGTTTTTTGTATTATTTATTACAATGTAACTACGTGTTGATGGATATTGATATGTTGAGTTTGAAGAAATTGGTTTTGAATAAAAAGAAATTAATGTATGCATAAATTGTATTTGTGTAAGATAAAATTTCTGTGTGTAGGTTATATGTTTTCGTGTGCGTGTATATTTCATTGATGATAAATTTTGTGTGTAGTTATATGTTTTTCGTGTGTAGGTTATATGTAGTCTTATTCTTAAAACAAGTGTAAATTATACGTTTTTGTGTAGGTTTTATGTTTTTTGTTGATTTATAATGCAAACACGTGTAAAATAGTTTTTTGGTATTATTCGTTATAATGTAAGTAAGTTTTGATGGATATTAACATATTGAGTTGGAAGAAATTAGTTTTGGATAGAAAGAAATTTTAATGTATGAATAAATTATACTTGTGTAGGATAAACATTCAAGACACAAAAAATAAGTTATAAAAATAAATGAATTTTTAATATTTTCCAATTATAATAATTTAATTAGTTATATTAATTAAGTAGATAAGTTTATTAGTTATATTAATTGAAGAAAGAGAATGATTAATACTTTATTTATTTAGCTTTAAGCATTTAAAACTTAAAACAAAACTAGTGACCATATTCATTTTTCGTATTTCTTGCAATAATATTATTTCTCTTTTAAATCATCCCCTATATATATATATATATATATATATATATATATATATATATATATATATATATATATATATATATATATATTGTAACATCCTACTTTTGATTATAATAATAAAATAAATTTCGTTTATTTTATATTGTGTCGTTTATCGTTTTAGATAATAAACTGTACATGGTTGGGCTTGGACTTTAGAAGATAGAATAAAAGATGGAATGGGCCATAGGTCCTTGGGCTTAAGGGAGTACAAATACCCCTTAAACCCTAAAGCTTTCCATTTTTATCCATTCTCTACACCATAGCCTACACCATCAAAAATACACACAAGACCATTCTTTAACCCGAGCCTAGATCCGAAGTTGAAAACCCAAGATTTTTGGTGCTAGAACGTTGTGACGAACCGAACATACATCAAAAACCAGCTCGTGTTCGTAGTTTGACTCGTTTAAGGTACGTTTATATCTAGAACTTGTTCGTTTAGGATCGGTTTCTATCTAGAAATCTTAGATCTGTGTTTAAATGATAAAAACGAGCCCAATACATCAGACATTACTAAAAACCATTAACGATTGATAGGTTAATTGCTAACCTAAAGAAACCATAGTATAGATGCCTAAATCGCACCCCCCTAAAACGCGATGTATGAATGATTTGATGGTTAGGGTTTGTTGGTGCTAGGATTCCGAATCCATTGATACCAAAATCGTGATGTTTCATTAAGAAACGAAGGTTTAATTGCAGTCTTGTACATGTTGACTGCTATTGTTCTTGGTGATTTTGACTTTGACCTCAGAGTCAAAGTCTGGATAAGGTTGAGCCATTTGTTATAAAAGGTAACGAATTAGTTAATCAATTCGTCATAGCAAGTTAACGAATCAGCTCTCTATTTTGCTAAGATCAGGTAACGAATCAAGTGATTCGTTACTACCTAATTCGTTAGCGAATCAGCAAGCGAACCAGATCTTGAAAGATAACGAATTAAGTTAGTGAGTCAGGTAACGAATCAGGTGATTTGTTACCCATCAATTCGTTAAGTTCTGATAGCGAAATAGACCACGAACCAGGCTGTGTTCAGGTAACGAATCAGGCTTAATTTGTCATAACGAATTAGTTAACGAATTAAAATAATAATTTAAATCCTAATGAAAATTGTGTTAAGACAGTTAATGAAAATAAAATTTTTCCAAGCTGACCTGGCAGCTTAACCCCAGCCAGGGGCTCTGCCTCTTGGACCCCGCTAGGGGATGCCGCCCCTAGAACTCCGCTGCCAGGGGCGCTGCCCCCGGACCCCTGTTCGTTGTGGGTAATAATTAAACTAGAAAGATGATATGGATAGTGATAGTTAATTGATATGTGTAATTGTTAAACAGTTAGTCGTGCATAGCTCAAGAAGGGGATAACGATAAACGGTGAACGTAACCGAATTCATGTGAGTTTCTAGCCCCATTTCCTAGTTATGTTTCGGGGTTGTGTGCATACTCTATGTGAATGTTAATACACTTACCTTAAATGGTAAGTGTATGTCTTAATGACGATTGTGATAGTTATGTATGTATTGCTTGACAGTACGTGAACGACCTTCGGGTATTGCACGTATTGCTAAGGCAAGTATAGTGTAGTATGTATGATATGTGTATGTGAATAAGGGAGTAGGTACAATTATGTTGTGTATGGTATTAAATGTATGGATATGGTAATGAAATGTAAGGTAAGGTAAGGTTAAAGGGTTGCATACCCTAATAACATATGCGAAGGTGTAGAGGTAGGGTATGAAACCCACCATTTAACAAAGTATAACACTAAGTCCATACGCTGGGCGGAACACTGGGCGCCGGGATATCACTAACGCCAGGCGTAGTACATGGCGCAAAGAGTGTAGTCCAATATAAAACTTTTCCTGACACCTCGGGAATGGTAATACAAAGGTCCCACCAGCATGGGACAAAAAGGTGACAACCCACATAGGGATAAACACCAAACCAATGGGGATTGGACAACACATAAAGGACGGTACAAACAGTACAACCACGTTCTTGTCAAAAGGCCATGATGCCCACCAACTTCCACCAACCACCACGACCGCACAGGTGGAAAATGTTATTGGTGGAAAACCTGACAAGGTGGTTGGTCACACTCTCTCTCCTCCGGCTATAAATACCAATAAACATCCAAATGGTAAAGGATATACTTACTCCTACTATTACTATCAAACTATATTATCTTGCACTATCAAGTACCGATTCTCACGCCGGAGGGTAGTTACGAGAGAATCCCCCCCATTCCTCATAACGAGCTCACGGTGTTCTATTTTGCAGGATACACTCGTCTGCGCCAAGAAGGTTTTATAACCCATCGTGTAGAATACTTAGCCATAACCCTCGGACTAACGTGTTAGACCTTGAGGGGTGGATTTGTGTTTCTTTATTGGCGCCATCCGTGCATATAGCTAGAACAATAACTCACTCCGTTCTTGACTCAGATGAGTGGCAAGACCACACCAAAAGAGGTTGGCCCAAGAAGGAAATATCGAAAATCTAGACGTTGGGCGTACAGGTGAAGGTCTCCTTAACGCCTCCACCATTCACCCCACCGTCACAAATAAAGAAAAAACCAAAGCACGTTCCAAAGCAACTATGCCGCCAGACATCATGGCGTGGCTTGAAGCAAAGCAACAATAACTGAAAGACAAAGTACGAGAAAAAATGGCGTCCGTTGTGAAACCTAGATCGTTGTTCGACACATCCTCCAGTAGCAACGAAGAAGAAGCGTCTGAAGAAAACTCAACGCCGATTTGTGCAAAACACCACTCGTCAAAACACCTCCTGCTAAGCAAAACAGTAAAGCAGGAGAAAAGTCGCAGCGGTCGAATCTCAAGGCAGACTCACGCCTAGACGACCCAGACTATGAAGAAATCTGGAAAGGGTTAGATACCAAAAAGTTAGTGAAATACCACCCAGAAGCGACGGTAAATTTTTCCAAACCATACCGACCAACAACGTCGGCGGGAAAATCAAAGTTTGTGGCAAGAATAGCCGAAGCAGAACTACTAGAAATTCCTAAAATCCCGCCAACGGTAGGCCAATATGATGGTATTTCGGATCCAGACGATCATTTGCAAACTTTCACAGCTGCTGGGTTAGTATCAGGGTGGACCATGCCGTTATGGTGCCACATTTTTATGCTGACACTAGTCGGAGCCGCTAGAGCATGGTTTGAAAGATTGCCAGATGGGCAGATTACAAGCTGGGAAGACCTAGCAAAAAAGTTCACCCAACAGTCAGCCAGCAACGGCGACACATCAGTGACCCAGCAGACATTCTGAATGTCATCAGAAGAGATAATGAAACACTAGAAGATTTCATCACCAGATTTAACCAAGAAGGCCTGAACATCGGCGGCGTAAGTGAAGAACTGTTGCGGGCAGCCTTTCGCCAAAACGTGAAGTGTGACGACCTTATTCGTAACCTTACGGGTAGAGATGGCATGCCGCAGCGATGGGACGATGTTATGACCGCAGCCAAAAGGTACGCGCGGATGGAGAAGAGCTTGGGGAAAGAACTGGCAAGGAACGACGTCAGAAATGACATCAATAGAGCCCGCCAGGGCAAGCGAATGTCCTCCGTATGGTCATGGTTAAACAGCGACAAAGAGTCCACCACATTTGAACCTTTTAAAGCTAGACAAAAGGGTCAGATGAATGCACCTCAGACGAATGCATCCAGTTGAACCCCGCTGACAAAAAGCTCAACCCATATCATGTACAGTGAAGGGATCCAACTAAAGAAGCCGGCACCAGTCAAGCAAGGGCCAAACACAGACATGAAAATATGTGTCAACTTGAAAGACGCAATCGAAGAATATGTAAAAAACGACAAGTTGGATCACCTTGTCAGAAACATCAAGGGAAAATACAGACGTCCACCCCCAAGAGATGGCGGAAGACCAGAAAAGATCTTCATGCCAATATGATCTCAGGCAAAGTCCAGAACAAAAAAAGAAGGCAAACAGAGTGGGCGGTGTGGAAGGAAGAACAAGTCATCTTCCCAAAAGTGAGAGGAGGTCCAAACAAAAAAGCACCTTTGGTGATCGCAGCCGTATTCGGCAATTACAGAACTCCACGTTTCTTCGTCGATGCGGGAGCAACATACAACATCACGTACCACCAGTGCTTCGACTTGTTAGAGGAAAAAGACAGGCATCAGTTAACAGCTGTCAACGCTCCAATCGCTGGTTTCAACCAGAGCATTGAATACCCGCTGGGACAGCTGACATTCCCAGTCGAGTTAAGTGATTGACTCCATTTACGAACGGAAGACGTTGACTTCCTGGTGATGGAGACCCCTCATCCGCAGTATGACATATCCTGGGAAGAGAGGCTCTTGGCGATTTTAACGCTACTCCGTCAACAGCACATGGAATATTGGGGGTGCCGACACCAACGGGGATAGCAATGATCCACGCCAACAAAGAATGCAACATGGTGGAAAGAAAAACACCGCCACAGAAGACGCTGAAAACCAGCAAAACCAGAGAAATGGAAAAATGGGTGCTCAACAAAGAATTCCCAGAACAAGCATAACCATTGGACCAACCATCTCTAAAGAAGCGCGTGCGGCGCTCAAAAGCTTGTTAGTCAAGAACATTGACGTTTTTGCCTGGACCCCGGCAGACATGACAGGGTCCCAAGAAGCAAAGCGGAACATGAATTAAAGGTCAACCCAACCTTCGTCCCGGTTGTACAAAAAAGAAGGAAGATGGGACCAGAACATGCAAAAGCCTGTGATGAACAAGTCCAGCAATTAATAGAGACGGGCATAATCCGATAAATTCAGTACCAAACATGGGTAGCCAACCCAGTAATGGTACCCAAGGCAAACGGCCAATGGCGCATGTGTATTGACTTCAAAGACCTCAACAAAGCATGCCCAAAAGATTGTTACCAGTTGCCAGAAATTGACCTCAAGGTAGACGCATTGGTACCATTTCAATTTAAATGTTTTCTGGACGCATATAAAGGGTACCACCAAATCCACATGGCGGCAAGAGATCAAGACAAAACGGCGTTCCGAACAAACAGCGGAACATATTGTTATAAGATGATGCCATTCGGTCTCAAAAATGCCGGGTCCACATACCAGCGATTGATGGATAGAGAATTCAAAGCTCAAATTGGAAGAAACCTTGAGGTATCCATGGACGACTTAGTCGTTAAAAGCATAACGGAGGTAACAATGTTAAAAGACATCGAAGAAACCTTCAATATGCTAAGGTCAATCAGCATGAAGCTTAACACAGGAAAATGTTCCTTCGGAATGGAATAAGGAAAATTCCTGGGAGTAGTAGTAATAAATGTCGGCTTCAGAGCCAACCCAGAAAAACTAAAGGCTGTGTTAAAAATGCCTTCACCAAAATCTATCAAGCAAGTGCAAACACTTAATGGCCGATTGGTCGCGCTGAACAGATTTTTGTCAAGTCATGCTGAAAAATCTTTTCCGTTCGTCTCAACCTTAAGGAATTGCCTCAAGAGATCTTAGTTTCGGTGGACAGAAGAAGCGGAAAAATCATTTCAAGAAATTAAGACGCGCCTGGCGGAACTACCAACGCTAACAGCCCCCAAAGCTGGAGAGCCGCTGATAGTATACCTAGCAGCGTCAGAAAGAACGGTCAGCGCTGTCTTAATGGTGGAAAGAAATGGCGCTCAAACGCCCATTTACTACATAAGTCACACCCTCGCGGGCGCAGAAACAAAATATTCCACCTTGGAGAAATTGGTTTTATCTTTGGTCCAGACAGCGCGCCGTTTAAGGAGATATTTTCAAGGCCACCCAATACATGTTCTCACTAACTTTCGCCAACAAAATGTACTAAGCAAACCAGAATTATCTGGGAGACTTGCAAAATGGGCAATAGAGTTGGGAGAACATGCCATCGAATACAAACCAAGGCCAGCAATCAAAGGACAAGTCTTGGCAGACTTCATCGCGAAAATCCCTCAAGAAAAAGAAGAGGAATGCAAAAGAGAGGTCGAAGCCCCCGTCGATCAACAAAAGGACGAAGTCTGGAAGCTGTTCACAGACGGAGCTTCTAACAACCAAGGTGCAGGCGCAGGCCTGAGAATAACCAACCCGGAGGGACAACACTTTACGTACGCGATACGCCTAGAATTCAAAAGCACGAACAATGAGGCAGAGTACGAAGCATTGTTGGCAAGGTTAAGGATTGCCAAAAAATTGGGAGCCCGCCATTTAGAGGCACACGTGGATTCAATGCTAGTGGCAAATCAAATCGAGGGACCATACGATGCAAGAGATGACAAGATGACGTCATACTTAGCATAAGCTAAAGTGCTAATGGCAGCTTTTACCACATGCAAGGTAAATCACATCAACAGAAGCGAGAACAAACAGGCTGACGCTTTAAGAAAACTGGCCTCGGTTGGCTTTGAACACCTCGCAAAAGACTCGTCCGCATCAAAGTCCTGACAACGCCTTCAATAATGAACAAAGAAGTTGTCGTATGTTCAGAAGCAGAAAAAAGTTGGATGACACCAATCATCAGTTACCTCACAAGAGGTATCTTGCCAGAAAACAAAGCAAAAGCGCGGAAGATCCGCCACAAAGCATTGAATTACCCAATCCAAGGTGACATTCTCTACAGGCGATCGTACTTGGGTCCACTTCTCAAATGCGTAGACCCATAAGACGCAAATTATCTGCTAAGAGAAATCCACGAAGGAATATGTGGCGTACATGCAGGCCCGAGAATGGTGGTCGCCAAAATCATGAACACAGGATACTATTAGCCAGGCATGCATGTAGACGCCGAAAAAGAATTGAGATGATGCAGTGCCTGCCAACGCCATGCACCAAACACCTTGCGCCCGAAAAATGCCATGATACCGGTGACAGCCTCTTGGCCATTTCAAAAATGGGCAGTCGATATAACAGGACCATTTCCAGAGGCGCCAGGGCGTGTGAAGTTCCTAATTGTAGCAATCAATTACTTCACAAAGTGGGTCGAAGCAAAGCCGGTAGCAATCAATTAACGCAGCCAGCGTCAAAAAGTTCATATGGGAATTCATAATCTGTCGTTTTGGGTTACCCATGAATTTGGTTAGTGACAACGGAACATAATTTGCTGACCAACACATCCAAAGATGGTTAAAGGAGCTCAATGTCACGCAGACATTCACTTCTGTTGCTCAATCACAGGGAAATGGCGAAGTAGAACGCGCCAACAGAACAATCGTTGGCGGAATCAAGAAACGGTTGGCAAACCACAAATCAGGATGGGTCGATGTACTACCTCACGTACTGTGAGCTATAAGAACGGGCAAAAATACAAGTAATGCAGAAACGCCGTTCAGCCTAACTTACGGTACCGAAGCAATGATCCCCGCCGAAGTCGGCGTTCCTTCGCCAGGAGTCACATTACCAAATGACAACGACGCAGAAAGGCGGTTAGACCTAATGCTTCTCGAAGAACGTTGGGAGTTAGCCACAATAAGGGAACAAAACTACAAGCACCAGCTACAAAAGTATTACAACACGAAAGTGAAAATATGTGAGTTCAATGCTGGAGTTACGTCCTTCGCAACAACGAGGCATCAAGAGCACATGCACAAGGCAAACTGGCGCCATCTTGGGAAAGCCCATACCAAATTAAAGAAGTATTGGGAAAAGGCGCCTACACTCTGATGCAGCTCGATGGCTCGCCGATTCCCAGAACATGGAACGTTGCCGCTGCGAAGGTGTTAAATGTAAATCGATTCCAATTGTAAAAACAGGCCAAGGGTTGTATTTGAATGGAAACTATACTACGCATTTCACAAGTTAAAAGAAACATTGATTTCATTTATATACAAGTAATTACAAGCGAGCACTTACACCCGCGCATACAAAAAAAAAGAAAAAAAAAGAGAAGACCTAACTATACAAATCAAGGAGATAGCCTAGTCAACGTCATTTACACTCTTTCCAGACTCAACAGCTGCGCTATCTCCTGGGCCGCTAACAGGAGCGGTGGAAGGACCAGCCTGCGAATATTCAAGCAAATTCCTCAACAACTGCACGCCATCCTCCTCCTTAGCATACTGAGCAACTTGGGAAAGAATAGGAAACGTAAGAGAATCATATTCCGTCTCAGCGGCAGTATACTCCTTTTCCACATCAATGGTATGAAGAGCATAAGCCTCAAGTGGGAGGTTGTCACGCAAATGCGTAACAGCATCCTGAAAGCCAGCCTTGTGGCCAAGCTGTTGAGAAGCATTAACAAGGGCTCCAACGGAACGCGTCAAATCATCATCACTAATGATGCGTTGGGCAACCTGCATGAAGAAAAATATCAGTAAAGCGAACAAGAAAACAGGCAAAAAGAGGCAGAATACCTTGCAAATGGCATGCTTCAATAGCTAATCGCGGTCAGCAATGGCAGCGGCGCGCTCAGAGGTCAAAACTTTAATGGTCTCCTCATGGGAAACCAGCGCGTCAGCCAGCTTTCCTGCATCCGCCTTCCTCAGCACAGCTTATGCCTCCAACTCTTCAATACGCTTGCGAAAAGCAGCGTTTTCACTCTCGAGTCGAGCGGAAGCCTCCTTGGCAGCAACGGCGCGACTGCGTGCATCTGCAAAATCAGCGTTAGACTTCTTGCACGTAGTCTCAAAATCCTTATAGCGGGCGGCACGCTCGCGGGCAAACTCTGCCAGTTCTGCCTCATCTTTCGCCAATTTCGCCTCGACATCGCTTAAAGCTTGGCGATGCTCAGACGACTCTTTACCTGCTTTCCAGACACCAGCCTCAGCATCCTTCACCACCTGTTCCATATCCCTCATACGAACACCGGCATCAATCTTCTCTTCATGAAGGGCACGGTTCTCGCGCAACAACTCCGCGAAACAAGAGAAAGCCTGGAGTTGGTGGAAAGCGGTGTCGGAATACAAAGTATTCCGAGTCTGGATTTTACGAGCAATGCGCTCGCCAGGGGGAACAACATGCTCCAAATATTCGGAGCAAGTGGCAGGATCTTCAAAATTGGCGCTGGAAGTAACCTTCCAGCGAGGGCGAAAAACTTGGTACGCCTCTATTGAGTCGCGGGGGTCCATATCTACATCTAGTACCCCACCACCAAACCGCCACTAAATCCGCCACTGCTGCTGCCTCGGAACTCAAAAAATTTACCTTGCACCGTCGCACCCAAGCTAAAAGGCGGCGGCAAAACCTCATCACCATCAAGAATAAAATCCTTGTTCTGTGAGGACTGTCTTGATTTCACAAAATCAGCTAAAGGGTTGCATACCCTAATAATATATGCGAAGGATAAAGTGTTGCATACCCTAATAATATATGCAAGGATAAAGGGTTGCATACCCTAATAATATATGCGAAGGTTAAAGGTTTGCATACCCTAATAATATATGCGAAGGTTATAGGGCGTAATGCTCTTTAAAACGTAAGGTAAGTATATGAAAGAAAGAAAGTGCAAAGGCAAGTAAGAATATTATAAACGAAAGTATGAAAGTATGTAGATATGAATGTATTGTATGTTATGTGATTAATTAGAACTCACGCAGCGTAGCTGACTTTTAGTATGCACGCAGGTGAGTAGAATGAGGCAGCTCGCTTGAGGGGACACGTGGCATCGAATAAGAGGCTGACATCGGAAGACTCACGACGTTTTAGTTTAAAGTTTTGTTTATTTTGAAAGACGAAATGTTGTTTTAAGACAAGTTATGGTTTGTTATGAAATGTTTTATGAAAGTTTTATATTCCGCGCAAAGTTTTAATTAACTCTGATATTTAGAACTGTGTTTATGAGTAAATCCAATGTCCAAATGTGAGGCACCGGTAACGGGGCCTTATATATATATATATAGTTTATTATAATACTAAACATGGTTTAAAAAAATAACAAGGACATGTAGTGACCCAGGTACGAACCCGGGTCTCCATGCAACACAGAGCCTTAACCACTCGACCAGTTCATTTGTTTATTAAAGTAATAGAAAAAGAAATATATATATTAATTACCATATTCATCTTCTTCCCCAAAACCCTAGAATTTCAAATTGATTAATTTGTTCCATGTTTGATCAAAATAGTTTAGGAGTTTTGATTTGCAGCTTAACACAATTAAAATGCATATAAAGTTTACCTGGAATGGTACCGGAAAGAGGGTGAATGAAGTTTGACCGGAGTTAAACTTGAACGAAAGATTACTAGATTTTAAAGAGTGTTTTTTGTGTAAAATGGTGTTGTGGACAAGTTTAGACTATGGTTAGGGTTCTATTTATACTAGAATTAGGAGCGTATAATAGTTAATGATCGTTATTGCATTTTGAATAATATCCGACGGTTCTGGATTATAATCGTCATTAAAGTTTGTTAATACGAGTTAATAAGCTTGATTACAGGTCCAATTTAGTGGAGAAACGCGTTAAACGAGATAATTGGGTCAAAGAACGAGATTTACGGGGTTATAATTGTCGCCGGAATGTTCCACGCCACCGTCGGCGGCGGTGGCTGGAAAAACGTGAAAAGGGGACGGGATGGGGTGGTTTGGGATTATTATTATAATTATTATATTATATTTTAAATTCATATTTACACTTTAGCCCGTATACTTTATATATATATATATATATATATATATATATATATATATATATATATATATATATATATATATATATATATAAACTGATTTTAAGCATTATTTACACAATGAACATTAAACTTTCAAATGTTATAGATTATTGATATAATTTTGTATCTTTGGACTATTTGTATATTATACCCGCATAATTTGGAGACTGATTATTTTATTAACTTTAAATCCCGGAGTTTCATTATTTGAACCAAACAAATAGAAAATGAACGAATAATAACTATAAATCGTCGTAATAAATATTAAATGATAAATGACAAATAAGAATACATTGAAACGACACAACGGGTCGGTTTAACGAATACAAACACAAATACGAATAGGAATAAAAATTGACAAATGTCACATCTAGTATCATCTTTTGTAAAATACCCATCGGGCAAGGACATATAAACATCTTCATGTAATTCACCGTATAGAAAAGCGTTGTTAACATCCATTTGAAACATAGGCCAACAGTTTTCTATAGGTAAACTGATAATACACCTAACAGTCACCATTTTCACCACAAGTGAAAATGTCTCATCAAAATCTATTCCCTCTCGTTAGCTATAACCTTTAGCCACTAATCTGACTTTATACCTATCAATCTCCCCATTTTCCTTATACTATATTTTATACACCCATTTACAACCAATGGGCTTCCTATCCTTGGGTAACTCTACTACTTCCCAAGTATTATTTCTATATAATGCATTCATTTCATCATACATTGCATTTACCCAATTAGAATATTTTTTTTGTCTCAAAATAATTTTTAGGTTCAACACATTTGTTTAGACTAGACACAAAGGATAGGTTTTCAACAGATAAATTTGGATAAATTTGAATAGTTAACTACCTTTTCTAATCCATACTTCACTTTGCCTTCTACAACAAAGTCATTTAATTTTCTAGGTAACATATAACTTCTAGTCGGCCTTTTAAGAGAAATATGACTACTAGTACCCTCAGATATTACATTATCATTTTCAATCCTAGGTTGATCTACCTCACTAGAACCTTCATTAGGAGTAGTTGACTCAGTACCTCCTTAATCATCCACAGTCCTAAAGTTGCTACTAAGTGGATAATCAACACTAGATTGATCAATGTTCACTCCCATTTCATCATCGGGATTAGGGGCCTTTGAGAAACTTATGAATACTTCGTCAAACATATTCAAAAAAATTAAATTGTTAACTAAATCATTATCATTTGAATCAAGTTGTTTCATAAATGAACTTTGCTTAAAAGGGAATATGTTTTCATAAAATTTCACATCCCATGAAAAATAATTTTTTTTGTTATCCAAACTCCATAACTTATAACCTTCATAGAGTACCCTATAAAAACACATTTTTCAGCTCTTGGTTCAAATTTATGTAAATCGTTTAAAACAATACTAAAACATAAGCATCTGAAATTTCTCAAGTGTTTAAACGAGGGTTTAAATCCAAACAGAAAATCATACGGGGTTTTACCATTTAAGACAGATGAAGGGGTCCTGTTAATAAGGTAAGCAGTAGTTAGAACACACTCAGACCAAAAAGAAAGAGGAACCGCTCCTTGAAACATAAGAGACCTAGCTACGCTTAATAAATGCCAGTGTTTTCTCTCCACAATACCATTTTGTTGCGGAGTATATGTACATGAAGTCTGATGTAGAACCCCATGACGATTTAAGAAATTCTGAACTTGACCATTCAAGAATTCAGAACCAGATAACTTTAATAGTTTTTCCAAACTGAGTTTTGAGTAGATTAAAAAAATTTTCAATGTTAAACAACACTTTATCTTTAGTTTTTAACAGAAAAATCCAAACAACCCTTGTGTAATCATTAACAACAGGGTCCCCTACATCTAAACGTATAAGGTCGCCTATATCAGTGGACTGATGATCGCTCAAGAGAAAAGGTTCCCTATGTTGCTTGGCCTTATGGAAAGTCTGACATGGTTGTATACTATCTCTAAATTGAAATTTTAAATCATCTTATAATACATTTTAACACAATATCGGAAGGATGGCCTAACCTAGTATGCCACAAATTTAAAACATCATAACTATTAAGACACACCTTTAATGTACTAGAAGCATCACCACATAAGTAAAGACCATCAGACTGACTACCAGTCACCAGGATTCTCTTTTTGAGCAAATCCTGAAAATAAAAATTACTCTCATCAAATATTACCTTAACCCTATTATCTTTTGCTAATTTATGAACCGACAGCAAATTCACTTGATATTTTGGTACAACCAACACATCGCTCAGAATTATAGTCTCAATTAACCTCACACTTCCCATTTTAGAAACAATAGCGTTAGATCCATTAGAGTGTTTAACGGTAACATTAAATTCAGACAGATAGATTTGATTAAAAACATTTTTGTCAGTTTTAACCATGTGTTGGTTAACACCAGAATCTACTATCCAACCGTCACTATTAAGAAAAGAGAAACTACTTGTAGAACAAAAATACTTAGAACTTGAGCAATTAGTAGAGAAGCGATTAAGACTCTTACCTCCTATATTAGAAGTATGAGCACCATCTCCTGATTTCTCATTTAACAAACAAATTAACTTTGCAACCTGATCAGAAGTCAATGAAGTAGTCGAACTAGAAGCAGGCTGGTCAGATTTACTTTGAGTAATGACATTATTAGAAACAACAGACTTAGTCCCTTGATTAGAATTAGGACCCCCCGGGTCTAGGTCCTTGGGGTATTCAACAATCTCAAAGAACATTTCAACAGTGTGTCCAATCTTATTGCAATGATTGCACTTTAGGTTGGGGTCGGGCCCTCTGTTGTACTTTCTTTGAGTCAAAATATTGATTAGATTTAGACACAAACCCCATGTTTTGAGTTTGTGTCTTTGAACTACTACTGGTATTCCTATGAGATTCCTCCCTTGACACAATAGAAAAGGCATGTTTCACGGTAGGGAGGGGATCTATAGTCAACAAAGAAGTCCTAACAGATTGGTACACATCATCAAGACCCATTAAAAATTGCATCATTTTTATTAATGATTAAAATCATTAAACTTTGTAGATGCTTGAAAACTGCAAGACAGTAGTTGAACCATGGCATCAAACTTGAACCCACATTGTGTTAAGTTTATGATAATATTCAGATACGAAACTTCCATTTTCACTCACAGAGTTAATTTTTTGACACAAACCAAACACAACCTACCCATCAACTTTATCATAGGTTTCTTTTAAATCTTTCCAAACATCTAAAGCCAACTAAGAAAACACTTGCCCTAGATATAACTCTTCAGAACCATAATTAAGAATCAAAGAAAGGACCACAGAATTACACTTGTCCAACTGTTTACTAAGAATGTCTTTGTCGGTTGATTTTAAACACAAACCATCAATAAAACCTGTTTTATTTTTAACTTGTAAAGCTAGAAGTATGGAATTAGCCCAGACACGGTAATTCACCGTTCCTTTCAATTTTATGTTCTCAATAGTTAGAGTACTAGTATCGATTGCATGAAGATACAAGGTGTCATACCCCAACCTACGGCGGAAATGCCGGGGCGAACTGATTGCTCACAGCTTTTCAAAGGTTACTATCATGCAACATTATAAGTTTCAATATCTATTTAATAATTTCAAATAAAACAATTACATTTAAGTACATCAAGTATAACGAAATTACAACAATTATTAATTATGTTTATATCCTAAAAAGCATCTCTACGTGATCTTCATCTCTCTAAACAACCAAGCTGATAACCTGCAAATGCGTATAAAATATATTTTTTTGTCAACAACACATGTTGAGTGAGTAAAACACCAGTTTAAGACACAACAATAATAGTATATATAATATATAAAGAAAGATGCAAATTGTTCGTGTGAGATAAACAGTTAAACCATGGCACATACACAAACAATCAAACATAAAGAAAGGTCTAAACCGTTGCCATGCGAATGGGCATTGGTTACCAAAAATGAGGTGTCGGTGAAACCATTGTCAATGCGTCGGACGCCGTTCACTACGACGGTCGTATGATCATACTAGACTGAGAATATGTTGGACCTCTCCGAATGCGGTTCAAATAAAGCAAGTAATCAAATAGCAAGTTAGGTATAAACTGATATACACACAAGGATTAAACAGTTACGGTTTTGAATACTAGATAATATATAATCTATACTATATATAAAGCATGAGTGAGGGACCTCTTAATTTTTAAGAGGTACCAAACTTGTTGCTTTTAGTACAAACTATAATGCACAAGATTAAGGCATTTTAGGGGCAATTTTGTATTTTGACAATTTTGTCATTTAGTAGGGGTGTGCACGGTTCGGTTCGGTTATTAGCAATAACCCAACCTAACTGATCGGTTATCGGTTAATTTCGGTTAATAACCGGTATCAAATTTGAGCTAAAATTTTGATTAAAACTACATGAAATGAATGTATAAATATATAAAATTGAGATATTAGAACATGAAATGGAGATATAAATACATGAAAATGATAGTGTTAAACTATTAATATATATAATACATGAAATAGAGGAAAAAATGCTTGAAAATATTAAAAAATGAAGAGTTCGGTTCGGTTCGGTTAATTTCGGTTAATTCAGTTTTCGGTTATATCGGTTTGGTTTCGTCGGTTTTCGGTTCGGTTTCGGTTACCGATTCGGTTATTGCTCACCCCTATCACTTAGCATAGCCAAAATAATGTTACGGTTTATTTTTAATTTATTAAAAAATAATTACAAGTTTGGTTCTTTAACTTTAATCACATTTTGTTAATTTATATAATAGTAACATATATACCCCTTATTTTAAACCAACTACCCCGACGGCGTTTAAATGTTTATAACTTTTTCACACGCTAATATTTTTTTAAAAACATTATACCATAAAAACGAGTATTTTATTCTCTTTAATTTGAGTATGGTATTGCTATACATTTTTCATTTACAAACTTAAAGTGTTACATGATTACATTAAAGACCGACCAAACGAATCGGGCGGTTTTAGCCGTTCAGGTCATGGGTCTAAAAGGTTAAGGTTTGAATGAGTCGATACAAAAAGGTTAATTTGGTTTGGGTCGGGACGGGTTTGGGTTGAAAGGGGTCAAGTCATAACGAATTTCGGTTAGAACATTGCCAAGCGGAACGGGTGCGGGTCAAGAAGAGTTCAATGTAGCGTTACGTGCGCACCAACACATGACTGAGCGTACACAGTCGTTGTGTGACGTGCTTACTAACACCGATTAAGATTTCAATGCCGCAATATGAGAATACTATCGTCAGGTCACACACGTACTATTGTTAAGTCACGCACATACAGAAACAGTATCACCGGTTACACATCCGATGTCATGTTTGCGTGCAACCTCGCTGCATCGCGCGGGCACGCAGCTAGTACTGTAATACGCATAAGTCCCCAAAATATTTAAAATAAGTAAAAGGGGGAGTGATTACTCACCTGATCGGATGAACGAAATAAAATGATGATGATGAGAGAATGACAAATCATTCGTGATATACCGTCAAGGATTCCTAGTTAGATAACAGTAATATAAATTAATTATAAAAGATATACACGATTTGATGAGTTAAGATATCGGTGTAATTTGAGTTATGATTGGAATTAAGATGTTTCTTAATTGTTATTAATATTCTTAATAATTATAAATTCCCCAATACTTACCCATGATATAATATTAAATGCTTAAATAATTTAGATAATTAAGATATAAGATATGATTGTAATAATAAGATATTAATTAATAAATAATTAAATATATAAACTAAATAAAATAATTAAATTGAAATATACTTTTACTTATTTAAATAAATAAGTTACTAATATATAACTAAATAGATAATTGTAATAATGTGTAGATAATTAAATATAGTTAGTACTAAGATATAAATAAATATCTTGTTTAAATCTTTTAACGAAAGTCTATTTGATAAGCTTATCATTAATATATATATATATATATAAACAAGTTGATAAAGACGTTCAATGATGACGAATCGTGAATCAAAGTGTCGGGTTTTAAATAAAAAGAATTAAATTTATTATTATTATTATTATTATTATTATTATTATTATTATTATTAAAATATACTTATAATACTTACATACATACGTACATCTATACATGTATATATACATAGACACACATGAAAGCTTCTAACTAGAATTCACAAGAAGCATAAACTCTACAATGTAGGTTTTTAATAAAATGAGAATTTATTATAAGTTTAATACTAATAATATTAATTAGTTGATTAAATAATTAATTATAATAGTTAAACAAAATCACAAAAAAAATAAAAGAGAAAAACGATCTGTAAGGGGTTCAAACCCGCGACCTCCAGACCCAAATCCATTAACACAAACCCAGCAAACCAACTGATCCAGATGGTCAGTTGGTAATAACCCAGGAACAGAGAATTTAATATTAGCATCTCGATTAACCCCAAATTCCATAGAACCCTAAATTTACCAATTGCAGAAACCGTTCTATGTTAGATGAATTAAGGTTAGGGTTAATGATTAACAACTCCAAACGATCATCATACATGTATTGATTACCTTTGATAATGATGAATCGATGACGAACGGCGGAAAGAGGATTGCGACCAAAACGCGACATGGTTGAGCTTCTGTGCATCATGTAAGGTTTATTTGACTTAGGGTTGTCCAATGTAGAAGATGTAGGAGCGTTTGATTTTGTTACAAACAAAGTTTTGTTAGTATATACAGATTAGGTTATGGACGACCCGTTAATAAAGTTAATTCGTATCAAATTTATTGTATATCCTTAATTAGATTGTCGGTGGAGTTCATATTACGCGTATAAACGTTCTAACAAATCAATTCTCAATATACGACGAAGATTAAGGCTCAAGCAAACAAATTAGGGTTGTATTAAACGTTTTGGGTTCGGGTTTGGTTTGGATCCAGATTCAAAAACGGGTTATCCAGTTTTGTTAAATGGGTTATAAATACATTTTTCACTTTAGCCCTTGTAGTTGAGAATGGATACAAAAAGAGTTGAACTTTATATTTTGGGGGTTGAATTTACCAAAAAGTGGAAGTTGCAAATATTTAGTTAAATAATAATATTATAATAATAGGTTACACTTAATAAACGTGATTAAACTTCCCGAACATCGAAATGAGTCGGGTATTTAATAAAAGTATTGATTCGGAAAACCTGAGTTGTTACAGTCTCCACTACTTTAGGGAATTTCGTCCCAAAATTAAGGAATACTATAACAACACCAATAAATTCTGAAAGGGAAAATTTTAAATATGTAACTTTTAAAATTTATCGTAACACAGAATTTTGAATAGTTAAAACAACGCCCCAAATTAAGATCCGATAGGACACTTATATATATGATGTACCAGCGGCGTATCCACCATGTCCTTATCATCTCTACATTTGTACCGTTATCCTAACTACTCTAGATTCTATATTATGACACACAATTGTACGCATTATGATTTCCATGCGATGATTTCGGTAATTATGTAGGCCTCCATAATTACTTAGATCGTCGGATGGTTCACATAACTCGTCCTATCATGTGGGTTACAAAACATCTGAAAGACATGATTTTTTTTAGAGAAAACAAGAATTTTAATATATTTTAGTTATAAATAGAAGATAGTCGCTGCGTACAATATTGCTAAAAATAAATTGAATCCCTGAGTTGATTTAATAAAATATTAAAGTTTCTAAACGTCTTTTGGTAGAGGTTATAATTCTCGGAAGTTTAAAAAGGAAAGGACTTTTTTTTATATATAATGCATGATTGAGAAAGATAAGATATGTTTACATAAAAAAATAACAAAAACATCTTCTTTGATAAACTTAGTTATGATTGCTTGATTTATCAGATTTAAAATAACTTAATAAATTAGATTTATAAAAAAAAATAAAATTGAAGTTGATTGAATTGAAATATTTTGATTAGGTTACAACGTAGGGTTTAAAAGAATAAGTTTGAAAATTTTGAGATTGATGAATATACATGGCGTAGGTCATTTGGATTTCCATAGTTATAGCAATTACGGGTAGGAGGGTACAAAATTTGAGCAAACGCCGTAGCATGGGCTTTAGAATTTGACGGAATAGACTGTTGTGGAACGTCTCGTGGTACGTGGCAAGTACTAGCAAGATAACTGAACGATTACGTTGGGTACAAAACGATATGAGGGTTGAATTGAATAGTGATAGCGGTAAGTGAAGCATAACGAGTGAATTTTGACATAAAGTTTCTTGTTTGAGACGCTATGATTTTGTTGAGATTGATTGTTAATTTGATTAACAATATATAGTTGATGTTTAGACTTGCGTTTGTTATTAGAATGTGTAGGGGTAAATGAATTGAATTTATTAGCGAAGAAGTTAACCAACAAAATTGAGTTGATACTTTAGAGATCACATGAGCTATCTCCTTGACTAACATGTGGCCATGAGGCGGCTATAGAAAATAAATTATTAATGTGATTTAATGTTGAGAAAACATTCTATGATTAATAAAGATGTGATTTAATGAGAAAATTGGATAGTTGTAGATTTCATGAGTTATTGTGTAAAACAAAACTTAAATTATGTTATGCTGCTATTTATTTATAACTTAAGGATAAGTTAGAATCTAAATCGATAATTGATGAGTTGATTTGATGGTAGAAAAGTTTTATCAAAGTTTAATATGTTTTTTAACAAATTAGATCTTGATATTGAATGCTTGAAATATGTTTAATGGTTTGTGTATATGATATAATGAGTATTAAATTGTGCTATGTTATTTAAATAACTTGAGATATTGACATTATAATAACATGATAAGATGAATAGGAAAACCAATTTAATAATAGAGTGTAAATTGTTTTGGTTGGCTTGTGATAACCGGGGCTTAATGAATGAAGAATTTGTATCCGATCAGGAGAATAAAAAGGTTTTGAGTGTATGAATAAATTGAATCAATAGATCTTGATTAAAAAATGATTTAGTAAGTAAGGAATTGAGTAATAATATAATAATTGAATAGTTAACTAAAATCATAAATTGTTTCATATAAAAATCAAACAAATAAACAAATAACGAATGTTCATCGATGTGTTGGGTTTCCCCTAAGCTTTCCATGGCATTTTGTTTTCCCAACTTATAAGCATACCAAAATCAAAACAAATATGTTAGTTGGCCTCCCATGAGCATTACATGGCAATTTGAATGGCCCAACTTAATTAACGAATCAACGAATCAATTGAGTTTGTCATCCCATGAGCGTTACATGGCGATTTGACCGACCAAACTAAACAATGAATAAACAAACTCAAGCATACGTAGTTAAAACATCTCATGTATCACCACAGATGATAATGTTCCAACAAAATATCGCAAATATAACGTATTGTGCAAATGTTAAACGGTGTAATCGTTTGGCCGATTACGTTAAACGCTTAAAGTGTCGGTCGCATGGCAATTTCCACTATGGTGGGAAATCTTGTCACACTCCCTAGTTTTAAGTGAAAAGAGCAAAAATCAAAGCTAGGAAATTTTCAAGGAACTTCCCGAAAATAAAAGTCATTTAAATAAAAAAATATATATTTTGAGGTTGAGGCGTAGCCTCAGAGTTATAAAAATATCTTGAGAATGAGACATAGTCTTGGAGTAATAAAATATTTTGAAAGTGAAGCATAGCTTCGGAGTTGTGTGTGTGTGACAATTAAGTAAACAATTAACTAAGCAGTTAAATAAGTACCTAATCTAGCAAGGAAATTACGTAAGCTGCAAACAATCAAATAGAACACATCTGGTAAACAAATAAGCACGTATGGGGTTCCTAAGCATGTTACTAAGGCAAATGCTTGATCTGTTTACAGTGTGAAGTTTGATGAGGAATAGTTCATCGGTCAATGAAGAAGATGAGCATCGAAACTCTAGTTAAATAAATTAATCAATAGTAAAGCAAATGAGTGCCTTGTCAAATACTCAAAAGGTTTCACATCTTAATTACTCTTATTAAGAGATATCAAGTAGAACTACTAAAAATTAACTAATTATTCTACTAGCAATTGGATTTACATTGGTTTACAACATTCATACATGTATTACAAGAAGCCAATGGTTTCCTAACTAAAATATTGTCTAACTGCTCTCAGTTTATGCAAATGTCAACATATGTTGCAACGGAAGATGCCTCTATAATTCACAAGTTAATCACAAAGCACCAAATTATGAATTAACATGTGAATTACTCCAACTAAGCCTATAATATAAAAACACATGATTTTAAGGTATCTAAGCTTCTCTAGCATGAAATCTACAATTATAAATCGATCCGAGACGATGGTGATTCGATCTTCAATAATCTTAATAGAAATCAAATGGCCGAAATCTGATAAGAATAAACAAAAATAAATGAGAAAAATTTGAAATCATAATAAGTTCCTCATCAGTAGGAGCAAATGGTCGGCGGGTGTTAGATTGATACCTGGTAATACAAATCATAATTGATATGTTTACAGTGTGAAGTTTGATGAGAAATAGTTCATCGGTCAATGAAGAAGACGAGCATCGAAACTCTAGTAAAATAAATTAATCAATAGTAAAGCAAATGCGTGCCTTGTCAAATACTCAAAAGGTTTCACATCTTAATTACTTTTATTAAGAGATATCAAGTAGCACTACTAAATTAACTAATTATTCTACTTGCAATTGGATTTACATTGGTTTACAACATTCATACATGTATTAGAAGAAGCTAATGGTTTCCTAACTAAAATATTGTCTAACTGCTCTCAGTTTATGCAAATGTCAACATATGTTGAAACGGGAGATGCCTCTATAATTCACATGTTAATCACAAAGCACCAAATTATGAATTAACATGTGAATTACTCCAACTAAGCCAATAATATAAAAACACATGATTTTAAGGTATCTAAGCTTCTCTAGCATGAAATCTACAATTATAAATCGATCTGAGACGATGGTGATTCGATCTTCAATAATCTTAATAGAAATCAAATGGCCGAAATCTGATAAGAATAAACAAAAATAAATGAGAAAAATTTGAAATCATAATAAGTTCCTCATCAGTAGGAGCAAATGGTCGGCGGGTGTTAGATTGATACCTGGTAATACAAATCATAATTGATCTGTTTACAGTGTGAAGTTTGATGAGAAATAGTTCATCGGTCAATGAAGAAGATGAGCATCGAAACTCTAGTAAAAGAAATTAATCAATAGTAAAGCAAATGCGTGCCTTGTCAAATACTCAAAAGGTTTCACATCTTAATTACTCTTATTAAGAGATATCAAGTAGCACTACTAAATTAACTAATTATTCTACTAGCAATTGGATTTACATTGGTTTACAACATTCATACATGTATTACAAGAAGCCAATGGTTTCCTAACTAAAATATTGTCTAACTGCTCTCAGTTTATGCAAATGTCAACATATGTTGCAACGGAAGATGCCTCTATAATTCACAAGTTAATCACAAAGCACCAAATTATGAATTAACATGTGAATTACTCCAACTAAGCCTATAATATAAAAACACATGATTTTAAGGTATCTAAGCTTCTCTAGCATGAAATCTACAATTATAAATCGATCCGAGACGATGGTGATTCGATCTTCAATAATCTTAATAGAAATCAAATGGCCGAAATCTGATAAGAATAAACAAAATAAATGAGAAAAATTTGAAATAATAATAAGTTCCTCATCAGTAGGAGCAAATGGTCGGCGGGTGTTAAATTGATACCTGGTAATACAAATCATAATTGATCTGTTTACAGTGTGAAGTTTGATGAGAAATAGTTCATCGGTCAATGAAGAAGATGAGCATCGAAACTCTAGTAAAATAAATTAATCAATAGTAAAGCAAATGCGTGCCTTGTCAAATACTCAAAAGGTTTCACATCTTAATTACTCTTATTAAGAGATATCAAGTAGCACTACTAAATTAACTAATTATTCTACTAGCAATTGGATTTACATTGGTTTACAACATTCATACATGTATTAGAAGAAGCTAATGGTTTCCTAACAAAAATATTGTCTAACTGCTCTCAGTTTATGAAAATGTCAACATATGTTGCAACGGGAGATGCCTCTATAATTCGCATGTTAATCACAAAGCACCAAATTATGAATTAAAATGTGAATTACTCCAACTAAGCATATAATATTAAAACTCATGATTTTAACTTATCTAAGTTTCTCTAGCATGAAATCCACATTTATAAATTGATCCGAGACGATGGTGATTCGATCTTCAATACTCTTAATAGAAATCAAATGGCCGAAATCTGATAAGAATAAACAAAATAAATGAGAAAAATTTGAAATCATAATAAGTTACTCATCAGTAGGAGCAAAAGGTCAGCGGGTGTTAGATTGACTTTTGTTAATGCAAATCATAATTGAACTGTTTGCAGTATGAAGTTTGTTGAGAAGTAGTTCATCGGTCAATGAAGAAGATAAGCATCGAAACTCTAGCAAAATAAATTAATCAATAGTAAAGCAAATGTGTGCCTTGTCAAAGAATCAAAAGGTTCACATCTTAATTACTCTTATTAAGAGATATCAAGTAGCACTACTAGATTAACTAATTATTCTACTTGCAATTGGATTTACGTTGGTTTACAACATTCATACATGTATTAGAAGAAGCTAATGGTTTCCTAACTAAAATATTGTCTAACTGCTCTCAGTTTATGCAAATGTCAACATATGTTGAAACGGGAGATGCCTCTATAATTCACATGTTAATCACAAAGCACCAAATTATGAATTAACATGTGAATTACTCCAACTAAGCCAATAATATAAAAACACATGATTTTAAGGTATCTTAGCTTCTCTAGCATGAAATCCACATTTATAAATTGATCCGAGACGTTGGTGATTCGATCTTCAATACTCTTAATAGAAATCAGATGGCCGAAATCTGATAAGAATAAACAAAATAAATGAGAAAAATTTGAAATCATAATAAGTTCCTCATCAGTAGGAGCAAAATGTCTGCGGGTGTTAGATTGATTTCTGTTAATGTAAATCATAATTGATCTGTTTGCAGTATGAAGTTTGTTGAGAAGTAGTTCATCGGTCAATGAAGAAGATAAGCATCAAAACTCTAGCAAAATAAATTAATCAATAGTAAAGCAAATGTGTGCCTTGTCAAAGAATAAAAAGGTCTCACATCTTAATTACTCTTATTAAGAGATATCAAGTAGCACTACTAAATTAACTAATTATTCTACTAGCAATTGGATTTACATTGGTTTACAACATTCATACATGTATTAGAAGAAGCCAATGGTTTCCTAACTAAAATATTGTCTAACTGCTCTCAGTTTATGCAAATGTCAACATATGTTGCAACGGAAGATGCCTCTATAATTCACAAGTTAATCACAAAGCACCAAATTATGAATTAACATGTGAATTACTCCAACTAAGCCTATAATATAAAAACACATGATTTTAAGGTATCTAAGCTTCTCTAGCATGAAATCTACAATTATAAATCGATCCGAGACGATGGTGATTCGATCTTCAATAATCTTAATAGAAATCAAATGGCCGAAATCTGATAAGAATAAACAAAATAAATGAGAAAAATTTGAAATCAAAATAAGTTCCTCATCAGTAGGAGCAAATGGTCGGCGGGTGTTAGATTGATACCTGGTAATACAAATCATAATTGATCTGTTTACACTGTGAAGTTTGATGAGAAATAGTTCATCGGTCAATGAAGAAGATGAGCATCGAAACTCTAGTAAAATAAATTAATCAATAGTAAAGCAAATGCGTGCCTTGTCAAATACTCAAAAGGTTTCACATCTTAATTACTCTTATTAAGAGATATCAAGTAGCACTACTAAATTAACTAATTATTCTACTAGCAATTGGATTTACATTGGTTTACAACATTCATACATGTATTAGAAGAAGCCAATGGTTTCCTAACTAAAATATTGTCTAACTGCTCTCAGTTTATGCAAATGTCAACATATGTTGCAACGGAAGATGCCTCTATAATTCACATGTTAATCACAAAGCACCAAATTATGAATTAACATGTGAATTACTCCAACTAAGCCTATAATATAAAAACACATGATTTTAAGGTATCTAACCTTCTCTAGCATGAAATCTACAATTATAATTCGATCCGAGATGATGGTGATTCGATCTTCAATTATCTTAATAGAAATCAATTGGCCGAAATCTGATAAGAATAAACAAAATAAATGAGAAAAATTTGAAATCATAATAAGTTCCTCATCAGTAGGAGCAAATGGTCGGCGGGTGTTAGATTGATACCTGGTAATACAAATCATAATTGATCTGTTTACAGTGAGAAGTTTGATGAGAAATAGTTCATCGGTCAATGAAGAAGATGAGCATCGAAACTCTAGGAAAATAAATTAATCAATAGTAAACAAATGCGTGCCTTGTCAAATACTCAAAAGGTTTCACATCTTAATTACTCTTATTATGAGATATCAAGTAGCACTACTAAATTAACTAATTATTCTACTAGCAATTGGATTTACATTGGTTTACAACATTCATACATGTATTAGAAGAAGCTAATGGTTTCCTGACTAAAATATTGTCTAACTGCTCTCAGTTTATGAAAATGTCAACATATGTTGCAACGGGAGATGCCTCTATAATTCGCATGTTAATCACAAAGCACCAAATTATGAATTAAAATGTGAATTACTCCAAATATGCATATAATATTAAAACTCATGATTTTAACTTATCTAAGTTTCTCTAGCATGAAATCCACATTTATAAATTGATCCGAGACGATGGTGATTCGATCTTCAATACTCTTAATAGAAATCAAATGGCCGAAATCTGATAAGAATAAACAAAATAAATGAGAAAAAATTGAAATCATAATAAGTACCTCATCAGTAGGAGCAAAAGGTCTGCGGGTGTTAGATTGTTAATGCAAATCATAATTGATCTGTTTGTAGTATGAAGTTTGTTGAGAAGTAGTTCATCGGTCAATGAAGAAGATAAGCATCGAAACTCTTGCAAAATACATTAATCAATAGTAAAGCAAATGTGTGCCTTGTCAAAGAATCAAAAGGTTTCACATCTTAATTACTCATATTAAGAGATATCAAGTAGCAATACTAAATTAACTAATTATTCTACTAGCAATTGGATTTACATTGGTTTACAACATTCATACATGTATTACAAGAAGCCAATGGTTTCCTAACTAAAATATTGTCTAACTGCTCTCAGTTTATGCAAATGTCAACATATGTTGCAACGGAAGATGCCTCTATAATTCACATGTTAATCACAAAGCACCAAATTATGAATTAACATGTGAATTACTCCAACTAAGCCTATAATATAAAAACACATGATTTTTAGGTATCTAACCTTCTCTAGCATGAAATCTACAATTATAAATCGATCCGAGACGATGGTGATTCGATCTTCAATAATCTTAATAGAAATCAAATGGCCGAAATCTGATAAGAATAAACAAAATAAATGAGAAAAATTTGAAATCATAATAAGTTCCTCATCAGTAGGAGCAAATGGTCGGCGGGTGTTAGATTGATACATGGTAATACAAATCATAATTGATCTGTTTACAGTGAGAAGTTTGATGAGAAATAGTTCATCGGTCAATGAAGAAGATGAGCATCGAAACTCTAGGAAAATAAATTAATCAATAGTAAAGCAAATGCGTGCCTTGTCAAATACTCAAAAGGTTTCACATCTTAATTACTCTTATTTAGAGATATCAAGTAGCACTACTAAATTAACTAATTATTCTACTAGCAATTGGATTTACATTGGTTTACAACATTCATACATGTATTAGAAGAAGCTAATGGTTTCCTGACTAAAATATTGTCTAACTGCTCTCAGTTTATGAAAATGTCAACCTATGTTGCAACGGGAGATGCCTCTATAATTCGCATGTTAATCACAAAGCACCAAATTATGAATTAAAATGTGAATTACTCCAACAAAGCATATAATATTAAAACTCATGATTTTAACTTATCTAAGTTTCTCTAGCATGAAATCCACATTTATAAATTGATCCGAGACGATGGTGATTCGATCTTCAATAATCTTTATAGAAATCAAATGGCCGAAATCTGATAAGAATAAACAAAATAAATGAGAAAAATTTGAAATCATAATAAGTTCCTGATCAGTAGGAGCAAATGGTCGGCGGGTGTTGGATTGATACCTGGTAATACAAATCATAATTGATCTGTTTGCAGTGTGAAGTTTGTTGAGAAGTAGTTCATCGGTCAATGAAGAAGATAAGCATCGAAACTCTAGCAAAATACATTAATCAATAGTAAAGCAAATGTGTGCCTTGTCAAAGAATCAAAAGGTTTCACATCTTAATTACTCTTATTAAGAGATATCAAGTAGCACTACTAAATTAACTAATTATTCTACTAGCAATTGGATTTACATTGGTTTACAACATTCCTACATGTATTAGAAGAAGCTAATGGTTTCCTGACTAAAATATTGTCTAACTGCTCTCAGTTTATGAAAATGTCAACATATGTTGCAACGGGAGATGCCTCTATAATTCGCATGTTAATCACAAAGCACCAAATTATGAATTAAAATGTGAATTACTCCAACTAAGCATATAATATTAAAACTCATGATTTTAACTTATCTAAGTTTCTCTAGCATGAAATCCACATTTATAAATTGATCCGAGACGATGGTGATTCGATCTTCAATACTCTTAATAGAAATCAAATGGCGGAAATCTGATAAGAATAAACAAAATAAATGAGAAAAATTTGAAATCATAATAAGTTCCTCATCAGTAGGAGCAAAAGGTTTGCGGGTGTTAGATTGATTTCTGTTAATGCAAATCATAATTGATCTGTTTGCAGTATGAAGTTTGTTGAGAAGTAGTTCATCGGTCAATGAAGAAGATAAGCATCGAAACTCTAACAAAATAAATTAATCAATAGTAAAGCAAATGTGTGCCTTGTCAAAGAATCAAAAGGTTTCACATCTTAATTACTCTTATTAAGAGATATCAAGTAGCACTACTAAATTAACTAATTATTCTACTAGCAATTGGATTTACATTGGTTTACAACATTCATACATGTATTGGAAGAAGCCAATGGTTTCCTAACTAAAATATTGTCTAACTGCTCTCGGTTTATGCAAATGTCAACATATGTTGCAACGGAAGATGCCTCTATAATTCACATGTTAATCACAAAGCACCAAATTATGAATTAACATGTGAACTACTCCAACTAAGCCTGTAATATAAAAACACATGATTTTAAGGTATCTAAGCTTCTCTAGCATGAAATCTACAATTATAAATCGATCCGAGACGATGGTGATTCGATCTTCAATAATCTTAATAGAAATCAAATGGCCGAAATCTGATAAGAATAAACAAAATAAATGAGAAAAATTTGAAATCATAATAAGTTCCTCATCAGTAGGAGCAAATGGTCGGCGGGTGTTAGATTGATACCTGGTAATACAAATCATAATTGATCTGTTTACAATGTGAGTTTGATGAGAAATAATTCATCGGTCAATGAAGAAGATGAGCATCGAGACTCTAGTAAAATAAATTAATCAATAGTAAAGTAAATGCGTGCCTTGTCAAATACTCAAAAGGTTTCACATCTTAATTACTCTTATTAAGAGATAACAAGTAGCACTACTAAATTAACTAATTATTCTGCTAGCAATTGGATTTACATTGGTTTACAACATTCATACATGTATTAGAAGAAGCAAATGGTTTCCTGACAAAAATATTGTCTACCTGCTCTCAGTTTTTGCAAATGTCAACATATGTTGCAACGGGTGATGCCTCTAATTCGCATGTTAATCACAAAGCACCAAATTATGAATTAACATGTGAATTACTCTAACTAAGCCAATAATATAAAAACACATGATTTTATGGTATCTAAGCTTCTCTAGCATGAAATCCATATTTATAAATTGATCCAAGACGTTGGTGATTCGATCTTCAATACTCTTAATAGAAATCAAATGGCCGAAATCTGATAAGAATAAACAAAATAAATGAGAAAAATTTGAAATCATAATAAGTTCCTCATCAGTAGGAGCAAAAGGTCTGCGGGTGTTAGATTGATTTCTGTTAATGCAAATCATAATTGATCTGTTTGCAGTATGAAGTTTGTTGAGAAGTAGTTCATCGGTCAATGAAGAAGATAAGCATCGAAACTCTAGCAAAATAAATTAATCAATAGTAAAGCAAATGTGTGCCTTGTCAAAGAATCAAAAGGTTTCACATCTTAATTACTCTTATTAAGAGATATCAAGTAGCACTACCAAATTAACTAATTATTCTACTAGCAATTGGATTTACATTGGTTTACAACATTCATACATGTATTAGAAGAAGCCAATGGTTTACTAACAATAATATTGTCTAACTGCTCTCAGTTTATGCAAATGTCAACATATGTTGCAACGGGAGATGCCTCTATAATTCACATGTTAATCACAAAGCACCAACTTATGAATTAACATGTGAATTACTCCAACTAAGCCTATAATATAAAAACACATGATTTTAAGGTATCTAAGCTTCTCTAGCATGAAATCTACATTTATAAATCGATCCGAGACGATGGTGATTCGATCTTCTATAATCTTAATAGAAATCAAATGGCCGAAATCTGATAAGAATAAACAAAATAAATGAGAAAAATTTGAAATCATAATAAGTTCCTCATCAGTAGGAGCAAATGGTCGGCGGGTGTTAGATTGATACCTGGTAATACAAATCATAATTGATCTGTTTACAGTGTGAAGTTTGATGAGAAATAGTTCATCGGTCAATGAAGAAGATGAGCATCGAAACTCTAGTAAAATAAATTAATCAATAGTAAAGCAAATGCGTGCCTTGTCAAAGACTCAAAAGGTTTCACATATTATTTACTCTTATTAAGAGATATCAAGTAGCACTACTAAATTAACTAATTATTCTACTAGCAATTGGATTTACATTGGTTTACAACATTCATACATGTATTAGAAGAAGCCAATGGTTTCCTAACTAAAATATTGTCTAACTGCTCTCAGTTTATGCAAATGTCAACATATGTTGCAACGGAAGATGCCTCTATAGTTCACAAGTTAATCACAAAGCACCAAATTATGAATTAACATGTGAACTACTCCAACTAAGCCTGTAATATAAAAACACATGATTTTAAGGTATCTAAGCTTCTCTAGCATGAAATCCATAATTATAAATCGATCCGAGACGATGGTGATTCGATCTTCAATAATCTGAATAGAAATCAAATGGCCGAAATCTGATAAGAATGAACAAAATAAATGAGAAAAATTTGAAATCATAATAAGTTCCTCATCAGTAGGAGCAAAAGGTCTGCGGGTGTTAGATTGATACCTGGTAATACAAATCATATAATTGATCTGTTTACAGTGTGAAGTTTGTTGAGAAGTAGTTCATCGGTCAATGAAGAAGATGAGCATCGAAACTCTAGCAAAATAAATTAATCAATAGTAAAGCAAATGCGTGCCTTGTCAAAGACTCAAAAGGTTTCACATCTTAATTACTCTTATTAAGAGATATCAAGTAGCACTACTAAATTAACTAATTATTCTACTAGCAATTGGATTTACATTGGTTTACAACATTCATACATGTATTAGAAGAAGCCAATGGTTTCCTAACTAAAATATTGTCTAACTGCTCTCGGTTTATGCAAATGTCAACATATGTTGCAACGGAAGATGCCTCTATAATTCACATGTTAATCACAAAGCACCAAATTATGAATTAACATGTGAACTACTCCAACTAAGCCTGTAATATAAAAACACATGATTTTAAGGTATCTAAGCTTCTCTAGCATGAAATCTACAATTATAAATCGATCCGAGACGATGGTGATTCGATCTTCAATAATCTTAATAGAAATCAAATGGCCGAAATCTGATAAGAATAAACAAAATAAATGAGAAAAATTTGAAATCATAATAAGTTCCTCATCAGTAGGAGCAAATGGTCGGCGGGTGTTAGATTGATACCTGGTAATACAAATCATAATTGATCTGTTTACAGTGTGAGTTTGATGAGAAATAGTTCATCGGTCAATGAAGAAGATGAGCAACGAGACTCTAGTAAAATAAATTAATCAATAGTAAAGTAAATGCGTGCCTTGTCAAATACTCAAAAGGTTTCACATCTTAATTACTCTTATTAAGAGATAACAAGTAGCACTACTAAATTAACTAATTATTCTACTAGCAATTGGATTTACATTGGTTTACAACATTCATACATGTATTAGAAGAAGCAAATGGTTTCCTGACAAAAATATTGTCTACCTGCTCTCAGTTTTTGCAAATGTCAACATATGTTGCAACGGGTGATGCCTCTAATTCGCATGTTAATCACAAAGCACCAAATTATGAATTAACATGTGAATTACTCTAACTAAGCCAATAATATAAAAACACATGATTTTAAGGTATCTAAGCTTCTCTAGCATGAAATCCATATTTATAAATTGATCCAAGACGTTGGTGATTCGATCTTCAATACTCTTAATAGAAATCAAATGGCCGAAATCTGATAAGAATAAACAAAATAAATGAGAAAAATTTGAAATCATAATAAGTTCCTCATTAGTAGGAGCAAAAGGTCTGCGGGTGTTAGATTGATTTCTGTTAATGAAAATCATAATTGATCTGTTTGCAGTATGAAGTTTGTTGAGAAGTAGTTCATCGGTCAATGAAGAAGATAAGCATCGAAACTCTAGCAAAATAAATTAATCAATAGTAAAGCAAATGTGTGCCTTGTCAAAGAATCAAAAGGTTTCACATCTTAATTACTCTTATTAAGAGATATCAAGTAGCACTACTAAATTAACTAATTATTCTACTAGCAATTGGATTTACATTGGTTTACAACATTCATACATGTATTAGAAGAAGCCAAAGGTTTCCTAACTAAAATATTGTCTAACTGCTCTCAGTTTATGCAAATGTCAACATATGTTGCAACGGGAGATGCCTCTATATTCACATGTTAATCACAAAGCACCAAATTATGAATTAACATGTGAATTACTCCAACTAAGCCTATAATATAAAAACACATGATTT